>NW_024967915.1:9570-10337 GCF_019238085.1 Lagopus leucura
AGGGGCATCTGGTGTGACATGGGGACACATGGAATGACACAGGGGACATGCAGAGTGACATGGGGACATCCTGAGGGACATGCAGGGTGTCATGGAGGAGGCACGGAGTGAAAGGAGGGGCATCTGGTGTGACATGGGGACACGTGGAGTGATGTAAGGGGACATGAGGGGACATGGGACATGCAGAGTGACATGGGGACATGTGGAATGACACAGGGGACATGTGGAGAGGCATAGGGACATCCTGAGGGACATGCAGGGTGACAAGGAGGAGATACAGAGTGGGAGCAGGGGCATCTGGTGTGACATGGGGACAGGTGGAGTGATGTGAGGTGACAGTGGGACATGCAGGGTGACATGGGGACATGTGAAGTGACAGAGGGGACATGTGGAGAGACATAGGGACATCTTGAGGGACATGCAGGGTGACACGGAAGAGGCACAGAGTGAAAGAAGGGGCATCTGGTGTGACATGGGGACATGTGGAGTGACATAGGGGACATCCTGGGGACACGTGGAGTGATATAGGTGACATGAAGAGTGACATGGGGACATGCAGAGCGACATGGAAGAGGCACAGAGTGAAAGAAGGGGCATCTGGTGTGACATGGGGACACATGGAGTGACATGGGGACATGTGGAATGACACAGGGGACATGCAGAGTGACATGGGGACATCCTGAGGGACATGCAGAGTGACATGGAGGAGGTACAGAGTGGAAGGAGGGGCATCTGGTGTGACATGGGGACACGTGGAGTGATGTAAG
>NW_024967915.1:10347-12707 GCF_019238085.1 Lagopus leucura
ACATGTGGAGAGGCATAGGGACATCCTGAGGGACATGCAGGGTGACATGGGGACACGTGAAATGACATGGGGACATGTGGAGTGACACAGGGGGCATGTGGAGAGACATAGGCACATCTTGAGGGACATGCAGGGTGACATGGGGACACGTAGAGTGACATAGGGGACATGCAGAGTGACATGGAGGAGGCACGGAGTGAAAGGAGGGGTGTATGGTGTGACATGGGGACACGTGGAGTAATGTGAGGGGACAGTGGGACATGCAGAGTGACATGGGGACATGTGAAGTGACACAGGGGACATGAAAGCATCACGGAAGAGGCACAGAGTGAAAGAAGGGGTGTATGGTGTGACATGGGGACACGTGGAGTGACATAGGGGACATGAAGAGTGACATGGGGACATGCAGAGCGTCATGGAGGAGGCATGGAGTGAAAGGAGGGGTGTATGGTGTGACATGGGGACACGTGGAGTGATGTGGGGGGACATGGGACATGCAGGGTGACATGGGGACATGTGGAATGACAGAGGGGACATGTGGAGAGACATAGGGACATCCTGAGGGACATCTTGAGGGACATGCAGAGTGACATGGAGGAGATAGAGAGTGGAAGGAGGGGCATCTGGTGTGACGTGGGGACATGTGGAGTGACACAGGGGACATGGGACATGAAGAGTGACATGGGGACATCCTGAGGGACATGCAGGGTGACATGGGGACATGTGGAGTGACATAGGGGACATGAAAGTGTCATGGAGACACGTGGAGTGACGTGGGGGGACAGTGGGACATGCAGAGTGACATGGGGACATGTGGAATGACATAGGGGACATGCAGGGTGACACAGGGGTGACACAGAGCCAAACAGGGGAGTGAGATGAGGATGTGGGATGACGTCCTGCGTGACAACGGAGGGAAGGAGGGGACACTGGAGTGACGTGGGGTGACACGCAGACATGCAGGCTGGGGACACAGAGAGGACAGGCAGGGGGACGTGGGGGCAGACGTGGCGGGGCCACCGAGCGCCACAGGGAGACATTATGGGTCGTAAAGGCACGCAAGGGACACGGGGGTGACACACAGAGGGGGACATAAGGGGCGCTCACCGGGAGGGACATGGGCAGGAAGTTGTCCTGAGGCCACCAACGTCCAGGCCCCTTTGGTGACAAACATGGCGCCTGCGGGGACATCACCGTTACCCTGCAGCCCCAGCTGCCCCCTGTTGCCCTCAGGCGTCCCCAGTGCTCCCAGTGCTCCCAGTGCTGGCTGTCACAACCCCAGAGGTGCAGAGCAGGGACAGCCGCAAGTGACAGACGCCTTGGGGACACCTGAGAGGCCCCGCTGGGTCCCCATGGGGTGACGTGGAAGGGGATCCCCGCTCTGACCCGAAAAGGGAGAAGCGGGGAGGCGTTCATTGGAAGCAGGGTTTTGAGACCTGGCTTCGGGTCAGGATGGGCCCAAGATTCACCTCAGTTTTTGGGGCTCCTCCCAAACCAAATTTGGGTTCTTTCGGGTGACAACTCAGCTTTGTGGGGTCAATGTTACCCCATTTGTTGCCCGCTTCTAAAACCAACCTGCCACCAAACCTCCCCGAGATGCTCGAAGCCAGCGAGATGAAGCTCTTTTCCAGGTGCCTTTACTCACCGCCACGCCGCAGTGAAGCTGGAAGCTGCTTTGGACGCTGTCAGATTTTCTTCTCAGGCTTTGGATGCTGTTAGAAGTGGGGAAAATGAGGTGGTAAGGCGGAAGGGAGCGAGGTGACATGGGTCAGGCTGGGGTTTTTTTGGGGGGGACACCTGAGGCCTTGCAGTTGCCCGCCAGAGGCTCAAGCCAGGCCCACAGACAACTCTGGGGCAATTCCTTGAGCAGAGCCAGGGCTGCTCCATGCCCCAGCCCCACACTCAGGCCTTAACCCCACACTCAGGCCCCAGCCCCACACTTAGGCCTCACCCCACGCAGGCCCCAGCCCCCCCACAGGCCCCAGCCCCGCACTCAAGCCTTAACCCCACACTCAGGCCTTAACCCCACACTCAGGCCTCAGCCCCCAGCCCCACACTCAGGCCCCAACCCCACACTCAGGCCCCAACCCCACACTCAGGCCTCAGCCCCCAGCCCCACACTCAGGCCCCAACCCCACACAGGCCCCAACCCCACACACAGGCCCCAGCCCCCCCACTTGGGCCTCAACCCCACACAGGCCCCAGCCCCACACTCAGGCCCTAACCCCCCACTTAGGCCTTAACCCCACATAGGCCCCAGCCCCACACACAGGCCTTAGCCCCACACTTAGGCCTCAACCCCACACAGGCCCCAGCCCCACACTTAGGCCTTAACCCCACACAGGCCCCAGCCCCACACT
>NW_024967915.1:12717-13844 GCF_019238085.1 Lagopus leucura
AGCCCCACACTTAGGCCTTAACCCCACACAGGCCCCAGCCCCACACTCAGGCCTTAACCCTACATTTAGGCCGCAGCCCCACACTCAGGCCCCAACCCCAGCCCACCACCGAAGCCCTGCCCCCATCCCAGCCCTCCCCCACCCAGCAGATCGACCCCATAGCCGCCCTCCCCCCCTCCTCGCACCCTCCCCCTCACCTCCCCGCTATCGAACCGGAGTGACTCCGGAGCGCTGAGAGGAGGCTGAGGTACTCGCAAAGCTGATTGGCTCGGGAAACTGTCAATCAGAGCATCTATTCCCGCCTTTCCGAGGAGAGTGGATGGTGATTGGTGAAAACTCCACGTCTATCTTCAGACCCACGCCTTCTCTGAGGCAGTTCGATTTCTGATTGGTCTGCAGCATTCCTGCCCGCCTTCTCGGTTTCCAGGCCTTCATTAGGCCGAGGGGCGGAGAGCATGGAGAAAAAGGATTGGCTCACGCCCTGTCAATCTTCCCCCTGCAAGTCTTTCAATTGGCTCAATCGCGTAGCTCTACCCATCCCGCGAGCCGATTGGCCAGTCCTCTTAAAGGGGTCACGCTATTCCGCCTCTCATTGCTTCCCTGCGCTGTCAATCCTCCCCTTCACCCCACCCTCTCAGCCTTTCGAGGGCGCTGATTGGCTGCTGGCGGCTCCTCAGGCCGCGCGCGCTCCTGGGTCCTCCTGGTGAGGGGCTGAGGGGGAGCAGCGGCCGCCATGTCGGCTCCGGTAGAAGAGGCTGCAGAAGCTGCGGGCCCGGCCGAGAAGCGCCCGGATCTCGTCGATCTTTTAGAACGTTGCGGAAGCTGCCGGAAACTTCTTCAAGCTGAAAGGGAACCGCGATTATTACCTTGCTTGCATTCGGTGTGTCGGCAGTGCCTGAGGACAGGCCCGGGGCCTGCGACGGATTCGGGGCCTGGAGGGCAAGGTGAGGCCTGGGGGGATGGGCTGAGCCTGAGGGAGACTGGAGGGCTGTGAGGAGAGGAGGCCTGCCTTTGTCTGCTCTGTAGTTCGGTGGTTGTCTCCAGCTGTAGGGCTGCGTGTCAGCTTAACGGCATTGGAATGGCTTGTATCAGGGATACTGGGGGGAGGGGGGGTCTACGGGGGGGGG
>NW_024967916.1:0-8837 GCF_019238085.1 Lagopus leucura
CTTTAGTTAACCTGATCATTGGTTCACGCCGCGAAGGGGTGGAGTGTGTGGGAACTGCTGAGTCACGACCCGAACCTCTGATTGATCACCTGAGGCGAGCCATGAGCCAGCCCTGGGAGCACAGCTGAAGGCAATTCTCCTGTGCTGCCGGAAGGGGTGGAACCAGGCTCCTCCTAGACCTATTTAAGAGCTGGCTACCAGAGGGGATGGATCTCCTCTGGAGATCCCCTCTTCTGGTGTTTTGTGGTGAGCCCAGCATAAGGGTAAGCCTTCCATTTATTCTCTCATTATCTTAGTCTACTTTGCCTAACTCTCTTGTTCTTTTTGTGATTATAACGTTCTTAACATCCATTGATTATACAAGTGGCATGTTCTGTGGTTCTAAGACCTATGGACACAAAGTATTGGACTACACAAATTGGACTACTGCAATTGGTTGGTGGTCCCTTTTATTTATTCGTCCCCCCTGAGGCAGAATATCAGACAGGAAGCATTGCTTAGATCCTAATGCTGATAAAGAAGACCACAATGAATGCTGTAATGTGTGTAAATCACTTGTTGCCGTGCCTAGTTTATTTATGGGTGTTTTGGCATCTATGCTAGTTGAGACTCCCAGTCCCATCCCAGGCGTATTTTCCACTGTTCTCTTTACCCCAAAGCTGCAGAGCAGGCAGTTCACAATCACGTTGTAGCTTCTTTTTCCTGTGCACTGTGGAGACGCCTGGGTTCTCAGCCTTGCCTTCTCATGCTATTTATCTTGCTCTGCAGCTTCTGCTCTGAATAGTCCTTCCTGTATTCCCACAGCATGGGACAGCATTCTCAGGCAGAAGATGAGAGAGTGTGGGTAACTGCACCTCTCAATGGGAAGTACTCAGAGTAATGATCCTGTCAAGACAAGAGAATATATACTGTAGTAAAGGGTAAAGCTGGTGATGGTTTCTGTGAAAGCCTTAATGGTGATCCCTTTAGCTATCGGATTTTCCAAGAGAGGGGGAAAGAAAAAAAAAAAACAACAACCGAGTTAAGCAGGAGATTCCATGTGAAAATTCTTGTGGTTACTTTTTGGAAGATGGAACTTGAAGTGAATTTGCTAAACTGTTTCTCACTTCTGATGAATGCTTTTAAAAGGAAATGGATTTTTCTTTCCCACATGTGCCCTGCTTCTGCTTGCAAGCATTGTACAGGCACTGGCTGCGTCGTGGTCCTACACGTGTGTTGCTGATGTGGTTGCAAAGCAATGTGGATTTTTCCAGCGGAGCACCTTTGGGGTGCGGCCTCCCTCCTGTGTTCTGCTGGGCAGCGCCTGAGGTCTGAGGCAGCCAGCCCTGGCATCAGGGAGGGCTAGCTCTGAAATCTAGTGACAAGGGGAGCTAATTATTGCCTACGAAAATAACACAAGTCTATGATCTGTTGTTTTTGTTTTTGTTTTTTGTTTGTTTTTTTTTAGATCAGAGCTTTGTTTCCTCAGCCGTATATTTTATCTGCATCGGTTAGCTACCATTCCTGGATACCTGCATCCCACTAAGGGCTGCTGCTGTTGCGCTTCTTCCCGCTGAGATGGAGGCAGAGCTTCATTGTAGTCCTCTTTTCATCAGCAATCAGGGACTCAGTCGCTGTTCCCTGTGAAGAAAGACAGGTTAAAAATGTACCCTCTCACACCCAGATTTACCTCCTGCAAAATGTGGGAGAATGGCACTGTCTGAAGCACCATCTCTGCCGAGTGACTTGTGTGGTGCCGCGATTTATCAGTGCAAACCTGCATTGCTGTGCATGCTGAATAGTTTGGAGTGTGTCCTGGGATCGGGCATGCAGGAAAATGAGTTGCAGAGAGGCTTCAACAAGGACAGGGCTGGATGAGGAGAGTCAGCGAAGGGTTCAGCTCCCCTGGGAGCTTGTGTCACCACATGGTATGCCCTTTGCCAGAGGTACAGCGAACGGCGGGGAGTATTACCTGGGTTTCTGCGGGAATGGTGGGAAACAGTGGTGGTGTGTGGCAGGTTGGACTGGATGATCTGGAGGTCTCTTGCAGCCTTTGTGATTCTGTGATTGTAAAGCTGTCTCACCACAGCCCTGGGAGCTGGCTGTGGGGGCATCTCCTTGAGCAGGACACTCAGGGACACAGCGTTTCTCCCATTTTTGTAGAGGCCGAGGCTTGCAGAACAAATGGACGCTCAGGGAGAGGCGGGCTGGTCCCTGCCCAGCTGTTATCGGGAGTCTGCTTCAGGCGTCCATGCAGTGGCCTCTTCAACTGCGTGGGGTGTGGCTCCCTCAGGTGTGGTTTTCCTTTGGAGAGAGCTTCCACCCGCTTGCTGAGCAGCGTTCTCTACACGTCCAGCATGCTCAGCTCTGCGGCAGGTGGCAGGTAGGGCGTCAGTCGTTTCGTAGCCACCTTCCAGAACAGGGACGCGGAGCTGCGGATGTTTGCGATGGAATCCGATGTGCCAGGCGTGCCTGGCTGTTGTGTGAAGGAGTGCATCTCTGCAGCAGCGCGTCTCTGCGGCCACCTCGTGCTGCTGATAACGACGGCCCCCGCCTACTCAAAGGTCAGGAACGTTTCCGAGTCCTGCTGTATGCCAAGAAGGAGCTCAATCCAGAGGACTTGGCCGGTGGCGGTGGTCAGCTTGAGCTTGCAGTGTCGGTTGGAGGGCAGCAACTCGAGGTTCATTGTGGCCGACTGAGGCATAGCCTCCCAGGCTTCTCTCACGAGTACCTGGAACCAGGTTGCGGTTTTCTCCATTTCCAGGTAGGACTCGTTGCAGAGGGTTTGCAGCAGGCTGGGCATCTGCTCTGTCAGCTGGTCCTCAGGGCGGTGGAGGAAGCACTTCAGGTGTGGCATGTGCTGCTCCCTTTGGCACATGCACTGGCGCTCCACGCGGATGCAGGAGTTCCTCACCCCTGTCCTCTCTCTGGGGCCCACCTCCAACTGGAAGACGTGGCCCGGGGGTGCCTTCAGGGGCACGAGCATGCGGTAGACAGTGTAGCACCCCTCGGGACCCCTGCCTTCAAAGCCAACGCCCACCCCAACGGCTGGCTGCAGCCGTGGCATGAAGTAACCCTGGGCAACTGTGTGACAGACGCTCAGAAGTTCATCAACCAGCTCCTCCACCACCTTGCACTTGCTTCTCCGGGACTTCAGCGGCCAAATGGAGAACTCGGAGTAAAACCTGCTCACGTAGGTGACATCACCGGGGGCTCCGTGGCACACCGGCTCCCTCATCTCCCTGTCGCATTCGTTCCAAAGGTCAAACAGCTGTTGGGACAACTCTGCTGCTTGCCTTTCCCTGTACCGGTTGCGGATGAAGCGGAAGAGCAGGAAAAGCAGCAGTACAGCCAAGGCCCACACTTTCCAGGACTGCAGTGCAGAGAAGTACGAGCCTTGCGCCCCCATCCTGCTCTCCTCCGCGTTCTTCTCTTCTGTCTCCAGCAGCAGCTTTGTCATCTGCTCTTGCAGATACGCCTCATACTGCTGCGCGTGCTCATGCGTGTCCGCATCCAAACAATCACCAAGAAATGGTATTCCATGCGCCAACAAGGCTAAGACAAACGCCAAAGCCATGATCTGGAAGAGGGGAGAGAGGGGAGGTCAGTGGGGCTGGGTGGGAGCTCGCGCACGGCTGGCGGAGCGGGGCCAGGAGCCACAGCCCCTGGGGTCAGGTAGGAGCGGGGGTGAGGGAGCTGGGAGGCAGGAGGTGACTGCCCGCAGAGCTGCTCGCAGGCTCCCTGAGCGCTCGCTGCTGTCTCTGCAGGCTCCCAAAGCCCTCGTGGGCCGGCGTTTGCGCCCGGCCCAGCACAGCCCTCCCCCCTGCTGCTGTACTCACCGCTGGCCTAGGCCAAAGTGGAGCTTGGCTGCCTGCTCACGGCCTCAATACCAGCCCCGCACTGTGATGCACCGTGATGTCACAATGCCCCAGCCCCACCCTTCGGCCCCACCCAGCGCGGCCCCTCTCAGCCGCCCTGGGCCGCCATGGCCCTGGCATCGGCCCTGTTCTGAGGCACGTGGCCGGACTGAGCTCCCCGCGTCTCCCTTTGCAAGGCAGACCCAAACCCCCCGGACCACCTCAAAAAGAAGATTGGCGACCGGGCCTGTGGATGCTCTGCTCGTCCTGTGTCACCCATCTTAAGTTCCAAATACATCATCCCTGGAAGCTCATTTGGAACTGGAAGACATGGTGAAATATTGATTCCCAAAGATGATACCTGGAAGAATGAGAGACGTACCTTCCAGTGAACCAAAATTAATCTCTGAAATTTTGCCAGGCAAATAACGAGGAACTGAAGTAAAATTTCATTAGGAAAGGTTAACAGTGGCTAATGTGGTTCTTGATTTGAACATGGTGTTTCTTAAACGAGGTAAGTTAGTAATGACCAAAAGCTCACAATACACTTCCTAGTACTGGAATGCCACACAGGGAGCAGGCCTCTCGTCCGGTACAGCTGATATCAAGCTGCTTCTGGTTCACAGCTCCGTCAACCTCTGGTGCTCTGAAGTGCCCTCTGCTAGAGGGTCACTGGATGGAGCCAAGCTGGAAGCAATAGGTCTGACAGTGAAGATTAGGAAGCCCAAGTGTGTAGCAGCATCGTCAGCTGCATACGGTCTGGCCTCTGTAGATAACTTGTTCCAGTGGTTGACCACCCTCGCGATAAAGATGATTTTCCTAATATGCAGCCTGAACCTGTGATGAGCACACCATCACTTTCCACCTCGTGACTGTGGTGTGTTCGTCTTATTCACACGTTGTAGTGGTATGGTCATCTCCTGTTGTCTCTGTGCCACAAAAAGTGGATTGATAGTTACGTTCTCAGTGAAGTACTGCTGTGTGCTGTGCGTTTGTTTGTATGTCTCAGGTGGCTGGAGTTAATTGGTTTATCCCGTGCCAAACGTTTATATACAACATAACTGTAAGCAACAGGCGTGTTAGATTTAGTAAGATCACATCAGTGTTAAGAAACATGAAATTCAGAGTTCCTGTTGCTTTTGTTTGTCAACCTGAAAGAGTAAAATCGAGTGTCTATGGATAAAGATCGGGTGAAGGCCTGTAGGGGGTCTGTCTGTATGGTGGGGGTCTGTAATAGACCGCCTAATCAGTGGGGCTGGGTGGGAGCTTGTGCTGGGACGAGGGAGCTGGGGGGCAGCAGGGGCGGAGGCCAGTGCTGATGGTGACTGCCGGAGAGCCGTTCATAGGCTCCCTGAGCGCTCGCTGCCTTCACTGCAGGCTCCCAAAGCCCATGCGTTTTGGTGATATTCTTAGATATAAGTCCGAGACAGGGGGGCACAGGCCCCGAGAATAGGAGAGAAAAAAAAGGGGCAGTACGGTTTGCCGCGACTCGGACGAGACCGGGCCACGTGCGCTCCGGGAGAGGGGGAAGGGCAAAGAGCTAGCCGATAACAGAGAGAAAACACAACTGCAGCGATCTGCGGAGGAAGGGTAATTTACTGAATTTAACTAATTTGAACAAAACGAGAGAGACAAGAGTATCAAAAAAGGAGAGTCAAACCACGATGGTTCGAGAGAAAGCACGTGCTTTCTCCGCGGCGAGCCGAGGCGGCTGAGCCGGGCTACACGGAGAGAGGCAGCCGCTCCGGGTCCTGTCTGAACCTCCACCCCACTGCCTCTGCCTGCCAGGTCCTCCGGCATGCCGCCCCTTCCCCACCCATCAGGATACTCAAAGAGTCCACAGAAGGCAGGAAACGGAAACAGAACGTTAACTCGTTATCTCCCACTGGTCCACGTGATGTTCTGATGTGGAATACCGTCAACAAAAATCACGAAACCACAACAGCCACTCACAGGCTCCTTGAGCGCCCCTCAGGGCTCCTGTGTAACAGCCCCTTCAGCTGCATACGGTCTGGCCTCTGTAGATAATTTGTTCCAGTGTTTGACCACTGTGTGGGAACTGCTGAATCACAGCCTGTACCTCTGTTTGACCACCTGAGGCAAACAGTGGGGTCCCCTTTGCGTTATCGGAAATATCTCCCCATATCGCATGGCAGACTACTTTCAGGGACTTAGTAAAGATCTACTAATCACGAAAGAATGACAATTAGCTACCTCCACAGTGGCATGACCACTATTAAATGCTTTAAATCACACTGAAATGAGGAATAATACTTTAGAAAATGAAAACCAACTTTTGAGAGACCGTATCAAAAAGGTAGAGCAAGAACTTGGCATATTAACAGGGAAGAAACCAATTCTGCATCTTCCAGTAGGTCAGGTTTGCAACAGTTCAGTAGACAATGACCAGACTCCTGAATCAACAGACTTTGTTGATCAGGAAAATAGAAATTCTAAATCAGATCTCGACGCTCCGATTGCAAGAGATCCACTAGAGATCCGTCCTGTTATAACTCAGAAAACTGAGACAATACAGGATAGACTGGCTGGGGTGCCACCTGATCAGTTGTGTGCAACAGCCCGACCATACACGGCAACAGAATCACAGAATCACAGAATCACCCGGGTTGGAAGGGACCTCAAGGATCATGTATTTCCAACCCCCCTGCCTAGCAGGGCCACCAAACATACACATTCAAATCAGGTTGCCCAGGACCCCGTCCAACCTGGCCTTGAACACGTCCAAGGACGGGGCATCCACAACCTACCTGGGTAGCCCGTTCCAGGGCCTAACCACTCTCCTTGTAAAGAACTTCCCCCTAACATCCAACCTAAATCTTCCCTCCTTCAACTTAAAACCATTTCCCCTAGTCCTGCTATTGTCAGCCCTTTTGAAGAGTTTACTCCCCTCCTGGGTGTAGGTTCCCTTCAGGTATTGATAGGCTGCAATGAGGTCACCCCGCAGCCTTCTCTTCTCCAGGCTGAACAAGCCCAACTCCCTCAGCCTGTCCTGATAGGGGAGGTGCTCCAGCCCCCTGATCATCTTAGTCGCCCTCCTCTGGACCTTTTCCAAAATCTTTATGTCTTTCTTGTACTGAGGGCTCCACACCTGGACACAGTACTCCAGATGGGGCCTCACAAGAGCCGAGTAGAGAGGGACAATCACCTCCCTGTCCCTGCTGACCACCCCTCTCCTGATGGAGCCCAGGATCCCATTTGCGTTTCGAGCTGCCAGAGCGCACTGCTGGCTCATATTCAGTCTCTCGTCCATCAGGACCCCCAGGTCCTTCTCTGCCGAGCTGCTCTCAAGGACCACTCCTCCCAGCCTGTACAGGTGCCTGGGGTTCTTCCAGCCCAAATGCAAAACCTTGCACTTTGCCGTGTTGAACCTCATTAGGTTCACCCCAGCCCAGCTTTCCAGCCTGTCGAGGTCCCTCTGAATGGCATCCCTTCCTTCCACCGTAGTTCAGTGATTTCAGCAGAAGCCTAGAGGAAGTGTGCCAGCCTGGTTATTAAGACTGTGGGATTCTGGGGCAGAAACTGTTACGGTGAATGGCCCGGAAGTACCAAGTTGGCTACCATGACTGACCATCCTGCCCTCAGGCAGAGGTTATATGCGGGTGTTCAATATCTTAATAAAAACCATTCTATAATAGAATGGTTAATGGCAACCTGCCGTATGGTATGGCGGATAAATCTGATATACCTCTACATACAGGGATGTGTGTCCTCCATGGAGGACCTTCAAAATTATATCCGTGAACTGGGCATAAGGAAAGCAATTTATGAAGACACATTTGATGGTCTTGATATGGGCAAATTCTCAGCAGGAATGAGAGACTTAATTCTACAGCAAGCCCCCTCCCATCTGCATGGTACTTTGATCTCTGTATTTAGTCCCCTGGTGGCCTCAGAAGCGATGGTCCAGCAGGCTGCCCAGTTAGTGGCCGACCTAGGCTCAGTAGTCCCTCCAGTAATAGGCACATGGCCTACTGATATTTTGGTCAGCACTCCAGTCTTCATTGCTAAAGGGACCCCCATCGTGTCCCTGTGGCAGATCAGGACACCTCCTTTGGTGCCTGATATCGTTATGCAGCCACAGACATCTGGCCAGAAGGTGTGGTACAGGCGGCCAGGACGTGCCCCAGTACAGGTGAAAGTGTTGACCCAGGATAGAAGTACAGCCTGTATCTTGCCCTGGAGAGCAGACCTTCCCCTCCTGGTACCTCTGAAACATCTGTATTACTCCCCGTGAGTCTGTGAGCCTTCAGGAGCACCGGAAGGAACAAAATGCCATCAGGCGTTCCAGTGTTGCTGTCAGATCACGTGCAACACATGGTGATGGTCTGCATGGGACTGATGGAACATGGAACGGACCTGCACCTCAGGACCTCATGCCTCCAGTAGCATCGACCATAAAAGAATATGGACGTTCACCGATCATAACTGGTCTTGAACTGTACCAACACGCATCACGACGGAAATTGTATAAGCGTTGCGATATACCGGATCTCTGTATTAGGGAAAGCTTACTCTTTAGTTAACCTGATCATTGGTTCACGCCGCGAAGGGGTGGAGTGTGTGGGAACTGCTGAGTCACGACCCGAACCTCTGATTGATCACCTGAGGCGAGCCATGAGCCAGCCCTGGGAGCACAGCTGAAGGCAATTCTCCTGTGCTGCCGGAAGGGGTGGAACCAGGCTCCTCCTAGACCTATTTAAGAGCTGGCTACCAGAGGGGATGGATCTCCTCTGGAGATCCCCTCTTCTGGTGTTTTGTGGTGAGCCCAGCATAAGGGTAAGCCTTCCATTTATTCTCTCATTATCTTAGTCTACTTTGCCTAACTCTCTTGTTCTTTTTGTGATTATAACGTTCTTAACATCCATTGATTATACAAGTGGCATGTTCTGTGGTTCTAAGACCTATGGACACAAAGTATTGGACTACACAAATTGGACTACTGCAATTGGTTGGTGGTCCCTTTTATTTATTCGTCCCCCC
>NW_024967917.1:0-737 GCF_019238085.1 Lagopus leucura
CCTACAGACCCCTGTAGGGCCACCCCATATCCCACAGACCCCTATAAGGCCACCCCACAGCCCCACGTCCCCATATGCCCGTATCCCCGTGTTCCCATATCCTTGTGTTCCCACATCCCCGTGTCCCCATAACTCCATGTTCCCATATGCCTGTGTCCCCATGTCCCCACATCCCTGCATCCCTGTGTTCTTGTGCCCCCATATCCCATATTTCCGTATCCCTGTGCCCCCATCCCCAATTTCCATGTCCCCATGTCTCCATGTCTCCCCATCCCCAAGTCCTTGTATCCCCATATCCCCAGATTTCCATTTCCCCATGCTCCCATGCCCCACATCCCCACATCCCTGTGCCCCACATCTCCATATTCCCATATCCCCATGCCCCACATCCCTGTGCCCCACATCCCCATATCCCTGTGCCCCAAATCCCCGTGTCCCACATCCCCACATCTCAAACCCCCACATCCCCATATCCCTGTGCCCCAAATCCCCATGCCCCACATCCCCAAACCCCCACATCCCAAATCCCCACATCCCTGTGCCCCATATCCCCATATCCCTGTGCCCCACATCCCCGTGTCCCACATCCCCACATCTCAAACCCCCACATCCTCACATCCCTGTGCCCACATCCCCACACCCCCATATTCCTGCGCCCCACATCCCCGTGCCCCACACCCCCCCCCCCCCCACGTCCCTCTGTCCCTGTATCCCCATAGCCCCATAGACCCCTGTAG
>NW_024967917.1:747-1484 GCF_019238085.1 Lagopus leucura
CCTACAGACCCCTGTAGGGCCACCCCATATCCCACAGACCCCTATAAGGCCACCCCACAGCCCCACGTCCCCATATGCCCGTATCCCCGTGTTCCCATATCCTTGTGTTCCCACATCCCCGTGTCCCCATAACTCCATGTTCCCATATGCCTGTGTCCCCATGTCCCCACATCCCTGCATCCCTGTGTTCTTGTGCCCCCATATCCCATATTTCCGTATCCCTGTGCCCCCATCCCCAATTTCCATGTCCCCATGTCTCCATGTCTCCCCATCCCCAAGTCCTTGTATCCCCATATCCCCAGATTTCCATTTCCCCATGCTCCCATGCCCCACATCCCCACATCCCTGTGCCCCACATCTCCATATTCCCATATCCCCATGCCCCACATCCCTGTGCCCCACATCCCCATATCCCTGTGCCCCAAATCCCCGTGTCCCACATCCCCACATCTCAAACCCCCACATCCCCATATCCCTGTGCCCCAAATCCCCATGCCCCACATCCCCAAACCCCCACATCCCAAATCCCCACATCCCTGTGCCCCATATCCCCATATCCCTGTGCCCCACATCCCCGTGTCCCACATCCCCACATCTCAAACCCCCACATCCTCACATCCCTGTGCCCACATCCCCACACCCCCATATTCCTGCGCCCCACATCCCCGTGCCCCACACCCCCCCCCCCCCCACGTCCCTCTGTCCCTGTATCCCCATAGCCCCATAGACCCCTGTAG
>NW_024967918.1:0-12353 GCF_019238085.1 Lagopus leucura
CCCCCCCCCCCCCCCACCACATACATGCATACATCTGGTGGGGAGAGGAGGGAGGGCGAGGGGGGGTTTCTGCCCATAGAATGAGAGAACACCGACAGTGGCACCACAACCCATGGGGGGGATTGGGGGGGGGGGGGGGGAGGGTAAGGCTATAGGTCTGTCTGGCCGTAGGTCCGTCCAGGGAGCTCACAGGGAAGGGTGTGTGGGGGGGATTCTGTTCTTTTTGCCACCATCATTCACTATCGCTGGGAAATGAGATCCTCAGGTGAGGGCACAGATGATGATATGATGATGGTTTTTTTTGGTTTTGGTTTTATCTTTTCCTCTTTAAAATGGGATGCATTGGGTTTTTTTTTTTTCCCTTTATAATTTTGCATTCGTTGTCTCTTCCCTGTGGTTAAATGAGATTTGGAGGGGTGGGGGTGGGAGGGGGGCTCAACACAACAACAAGAGAAAGCTCGGCCGGGCCGGGATGGGGACAGGGATGGGATGGGGGGGTGCCCCAGGCCGGTGCCCATTGGGGGTACAGTCGGCATCGGGGTTGGGGAGGGGACTGGCGGCATTTTCTTTTAACTGCTGCTCTCCTCTTCTGTTTTATTGAGCTTCTTCAGCGTGTCCAGCAGCTTCTGTGGGGTGAGGATGTGCGTGGACCCTGTGGGGCAGAAGGGGCCCAAGGGGTCAGCGCTGCTGTTGTATTTCCCCCCCCCCCCCCCCCCCATCCCCCCCAGCTCCATGCCCCGCTCCCCATGGGGTCCCTGGTCCAGTCCCATGCCAAGCGAGGTCTTACCTGGAAATGCTTGCAGAGAGATGGACACCCATGGGGGCTTGGAATGGGGAAAGGGAGGGAGTGGGAGGGATGAGGGGATGGATGGAGTTGGAGGGTGGTGGGATGGGGGGAGGGATGATGAAGACCCTCCTGTCCTCTGCCCGCATGCAGTAGATCCTACTGAGTGCCACCACAGGCACTGGGGGGGGGACACTGCACTGCAAGGGGGAGCTCGGTGGGATGAGCATCCCTGGGTTAAGAGAGGTTGGAAAAGAGGAGAGGGGTGGGGAGATGCTGCCTGCTGCAGCCCCGCTCCTTCACGGCTGCCCCCCCCAGTCCCTTCCCTGGGTGTCCCCATGTTCCCACTTTGCCTGGGGGCTGCACAATGCTGGGACGTGGAGCAGGACCTGACTGGCAGCCCCATGGACGAGATGTCACCGTCCCCATATACCCCGCTGGGGACCACACACGGTCCCAGCTCCATCACAGGACGCAAAGAATCCAACAAACCCATCATGTCCTGCAGAACCAAGAGCTCACACCCATCTCTCCCTGAGCACGAGGACACCGCTCTGCACCTCCCCGAGTGGGGGGAGCCCATCTGCACTATGGGGAGCGCATGGCATGGAGGGGCTGCAGGACCAGGCATGGCAGCGGTGAGAACTGCAAGCATTTTCTCATCCAAAAATCAAAATCATCAAAAGGAAAAAGCAAAAAAAACCCAAATCATAACGAAAGAACGGAAGAATCAAAGAAAGCCCTTCAGGGAGGAAGAGTTTCTTTTTTCGTTAGTTGGCTGCCTTTACTTGGTTGCTTGGGCTCACTCCATTGCTGGAGCCTGATCCTCAAATGAGACCCTAGTGGAGTCCCTGAAGTCGGGGTGCCTCAGGTCCATGAGAAATTTGGTGGGAGTGAGAATGTGAGTAGAACCTGCGGGAGAACAGAGTGGGCTGACGGCCCGGCCGTGCCCCAGGGGGAGCAGCATGCACTGGGCCGGGGGGCTCAGGTGTGGGTTCTGTTTTTGGGGTGCAGACAAGGGATGTGCTGCCTGCCCAGAGCACGCGGGGTCGGTCGCGGAGCGGTGTGAGATGAGATGGGTGAGATGTGGAAGGGGTTGGCACATAGATGGGGGCAACGAGGGGCTGCCCCTGCCTGGCCTGGGTCTGCCCTGCTCCCCTTTGGGACCTGGGGGGCTGCCCCTACCCACGGTCCTGCTGTGCTGTGGTGCTGGATGCCTGTGCCATGGCTGCACCCACAGGCAGAGGGTGCTGGGAGGGCACTGTACGTGCACTGCACATCCTGCATGCCCCACTGCTTGTGCAGCACGTCTCACTGCACACACGCTGCACGCCCTGCTGTACATGTGGTAGGTGCTGTGTCACACAGGTGTGCACAGCCTGCTGCACATAGTGCTGCCTGACTGCACACGCAGCACACACCGTGGTTGGTGCGCCAGCTTGTACAGCCATTTCTCCTTGCAACAACCCCCACGACGTCCACACAACAGCCCTTGCAACAGGAGGCTGCAAAACGCCCTCTTCCTCCACCAGCTCTGCCCGTGCTTCAGGCAACAAAACTCATCAGGGAGATATAAAGGGGGCAAAGAGAGGGGCAGCACGGGGGGGGGGGGGGGCCCGAAACCGGGACCCCCCCCCGCCCTGCTCACGTGGTCACCTGGAGGCCGACGCTGCAGGGTGAGAGTGGGATGAGCAGCAGGGAGTTGGGCAGGGCCCCCACTCACCTATTAGCACCTCCCACTTGCCGCTGGCTTGCGTCACCTCATAGGCGCAGCGCATCTCGTTCATGCTCACCCCCCCCCAGGATGAAGATGATGAGGCGGGGGCCGCTGCGGTACTCGCCGGGGGCCTTGTTCTTGTGCCAGTGGCCGTAGCGAGCACTAGAGATGGAGAGAGGGGTTAGGAAAGGAAACCGAGGCACGGGAGGCTTGTGTATAGGGGGTGATGTGTCACAGCCCCCCTGCTCACAGAGGATGGCACCAGGGGGACCCACCTGACAGCCGTGGTGCTGAAGGAGGCAGAGGAGCGGGTGGAGATGTACGGGTAGTGCTTGGTGTCCAGCTTGTCCTCGATGGCATCCTGCAGGGGAACGGCCACATAGGGCTCAGCCGAGTGTCCCCATCCCCAGCCCTTGGTGGCCCTACCCCCAAGCCCCTGCAGCACTGATACTAAGCAGGCAAAGCCCCATTGGTGCAGTGGGGCTGGGTTCAGCTCTGATCTGGGAGCGAGCTTTGGGGGGGTAGGGGGGAGCTGGGCACAAAACGAGGTGAGTGCATTTGTGCAGTTTAAGAACTATTAAAGCTGGGGCAAGCAGGGGCTAGGCTGCAGTGACGTCCCACCAAAATATGGCCCTGGGTTGGTCTGTCTGTTGGTGTGAGCAGGTGGGAGATGCTCACATCATTGGAGCGTAGGCTCGGTGCCTGCAGAGCCCCAGCCAAGCCCCATGAGGACACTCTGATCCAAGAGGTACCCAAGGGGATGCAGCAAGGATGAAGAAGAGGTAATCCATGCTTTGGCTATCCCAGTAGGTTGGGGCTTTGCATTGTGGGGTTGCATAGGAGCTGTGCCAGCACTGTGCAAGCCCAGCTGGGGCTGTGCAATGTTCATGTAGGACCAGGAACACTTTCACAAACATCCCCACCTTGCTGCAATCACAACAGAACTGCAAGTACCGGCACTGCAGGGCACGTGCTGGGGATATGTGCTGGGATCTGGGCTGGTCCCCAGTGCATGCCCAATCACCACCTCACCTCCATGATGTCCTTAATGACAGGGGTCCACCGGGACAGCTGGTAAGTCTGCTCGCTGATCCGCTCCTTCCGCTCCGGCTTGCTCCGGCGCCGCAGGGTGGACTGAGGACGGCGGGGATGGGGACACAGTGAGACACAGGGTCACTCCATGGGGATGTGTGCAGAGCTGGGGGGTGGACACTCACGTCTGTGATGATGGGCACCCCGAGGTGGGCCATGTTGGTGATGATCTCGCTGTCCTCAGCCGGGATCTGGGCGTGCTGGATCAGCTTGTTCAGGTTCTCCTCGGTGATGCCTGCGTGAGAAACGGGTGAGCATCATCTCCCTGGGACACCCACCTCAGTGGCCATTACATTTGTCTCCTCCTTGCCCCCTTCCTGCACACCCCCTCTCACCATTCTTCAGGAAGATGTAGAGCAGGATGATGCGGATCTTGTCATAGGTGCTGACGTTCCCATCCAGCAGGATGGGGACAATGGCCCTCATGGGATCTTTGATCTTCTCGCCTTCAGCATCGGTGCCCATGGCCAGGTCCTGCAGAGCACACGCCCATCACCGAGGCTCACATGTGGCACTGAGTTGCAGTCCCCATGGGGTGCAGGGAGGTGGCAGGGGGACAGTACCTGTTCCACCCGGCACAGCTTGTCCACCGTGCCCTGGTAGTGCTTCATGCAGTCCTCAGCCAGGTGCAGGTGAGTGGAGTACTGCAGAGACACCAGTGGTGTGGGCATCCTCATAGGGAAGCCCCTTAAAGCCACCTCCGGTGCTGCTCAGCACCAATAGCTCCACCAGGACCCTTCCCTTGGCGTTACCTTGCTGAGCTCCTTCTGGTACTGTGGCATCTTCTTCAGCATCTGGGACAGGTCCCTCATGGTGGTCTGTGAGGGAAGGGGACGTGGTCACTCATCCATGGTGACACCAAGGAGGGCGGGCATGATCCTACCAAGCAGCCCCTTTTTGGGGGGTCTTGTTCTCACGCTGGGGGGGTCACTGTTCCCTATTTTCTCAGCTCCCCCTCTAGCCTTCCCCTCAAAAAGGACCCATGGCCCCAGCAGGCTTTGCCACAGCCCTTAATGGTGTCCCCAAGAGCCTTGGCCATGCACGAGCTCCCACTGGGAGATGTCACCTTATCGCCTGTGTTCATCCTCTTGCTTGATGAGAACTCCTTCAGGGACCGGGTCACTTCCCTGGGAACAGGAGGAGGACACAGCCATCAGCACAGAGGGAATCAACCCACAGGGCTGGGTGCTGTGGGGCAGCCCACAGGGACACTCACTGGGACACCTCGGCGATGTGCTTGTGGCGCAGGGAGACCCAGAGGTCATCATCCTCATCCAGGAGAACCTCCTTCACCCGCGCCTCCCCGATGCCACTTGTCTCATATCTGGGAAGGGGAACAAGGCATGGTGGGTCAGGGGGGCATGGAGAGACATGGGGACATGCGAGGCATGGGGTGACACAGGACAGGGTGACATGGAAGGATCATAGAGGGACCACAGAGGGACGTGGGAGAACACGGAGGGACCATGGAAGGACACAAGAGACCATGGAAGGAGGGACTAGAGGGGGCATGGGGTGACATAGTATAGGGCAGCATGGAGGGATCATGCAGAGACATGGGGGGGACACAGGGTGATGCAGGGAAAACATGGAGGGATACGGGGGGGACATGGAGGGACCACAAGGGTCACAGGGGCCACTCAGCTCTGCCAACAGCTGGGTGACACTCCTTCAGCTTGGTGTCACGTCTTGCCACCTTCCACTCGCTTAAAGATTGGGAAAGGGCAATGGGCTGAAGGTGGTCAAAGCTGCCCACGTCAGGAGGGCTGCAAGCACCCAGGTCCCCACCAGTGGCACTCACTCACTTGTAGACATCGTTCTCGATGGGCAGCAAGTCATAGCTCATAGCCTGAAAGGTCAGCTCGTGCAGCACTGGGGAAGCGGGGTCGAAGCCACGATCCAGGATGAGGAGCTGGGAGCGAGCCTTGTCCGGACCCTACAGAGCCACCAGCAGGGCCATCAGCAGGTGTTGGGGTCCCCAGTGCCATCCTGAGCTGATGTACAGCAGTGAGATGCCACCCCATCCCCAACCCCACTCACCTCACCCATAGTGGGGTCATCAGCCTTGTAGGCATCCAGCTTGTCCTGGATGAGCTGCGCCAGCATGGCGTTGTCCTTGTAGTCCCTAGGGAAGGAGGAAAGGACATCAGCCCCTGGCTGTGCAAAGGGTGGGCAGGAGTTGCTGTGATGTTCTTGGCTCAGGGGAGAAATGGGACCTGAGCACCATTTGCTGCTCCTTTTCACCTCTCCTCAGGGAACATGATGCTCTGCTTTCCCTTGGTCTATCCCACAGGAGACACCCCCTGGATTCCAGGTTCTGGAACCCCAGCTCTGCAGAGCATTCCCTGGCTTTAAGTCTTCCACCTGCCAAGCCTGCAGCCTTACCCGCGGTACCGCACAGCTGGGTACTCCTTCAGTGTGGCACACAGAGTGGCAATCTGCTCCGCCAGCCTCTCCAGGATGGGGTTCTTCATCTGCGCCTTGTGAGGACTGTAGAAGCTTTGGAAGGAGTCTGCTGAATCCAGGGAGTAAACCTGGGGAGGGCAGCAGGGGGTGGTCAGAAGGAAGAGGCAGTAGGGACATCCTCATGGGCTGGGACAACATACACCAACCCAAACAGATGTGGGGTTCCACCCCAAACTGGAGAGCTGCGGGGTCCAAATTCAGCAAATTTTGGGGTGTCCTGACCCCCTGCCCTTCCCCTGCTCTTGGACTGCCAAGAAGCCCATCTCCCACTCAACCTCACCGTGACCTTCCCTGGAACCCGATGCCATCTGTCCCTCCCTGTCCCCCTCGTCCCCACAGCACCCGGTGCCCTTGGCAGTGCAGTGCCAGGAGGCAGCACAGCTGCTAAATCCCCACAGTGGATCAGCCCTGAGACATAATCAAAAGAGACAGAGTGTAGGGAGCAGCGCCAGGATGGGGATCGTGGTGTCTTCACAGCTCTTACAGAGACACTGATGGGGGGGGAGAACCCAAGCATCCCCCTCCAGGTCATGTGCAGGGGACATCCCCAGCCCTCACCCACCTGGGACTCAGAGGGCAGGAAGGCAATGTTGATCTCGGTCAGGGTCTTGATGACCTTGGCAGCACGGGACTTCACCAGCTCATTGAACAGGGCATCGGGGCAGGCTGCAGGGAGCAGGGGAAAGCAGTGCTCAGGACAAGGTGGTGGTCAGGCTCCCACGGTCCTGCCCTGCCCCAAGCATCCCTCCTACCCTGCTTTCTTGTGCACGTTTCAGTGGCAGCATCGTCCCCTTTTCTTGGTCTGCACAATGCATTTGCAATGGAGGGATATGATGCCCTGCCCTTGGGAGCAGGGAGCCCAAAGCCCACTTTTGGTATGAAGAAACCTGACCCCCTTCTCCCCTTCTACCTGCCTTCAGTGCCCTGTGGGTTACTCACAGTCGGTGAAGAAGACATGGGCTGCTCTGTACTTGGAGGTGGGGGGGTCCTTGAAGTCACTGATGAGGGAGTGGACAGACTGCAAAAAAGAAGGGAGTGTTGGGGCTGGGCAAGACAGCCTATGTCCAGCCCCACAGGGAACCCTGCAACTTGTGCCACAGCCCCAATACATCCCATGGGCACCACTGCCCATCCCAGTGTGGGCACCCACCACTCTGCCCCAGCTCACCTTCTCAGAGGGTGTGATAAGATAGACAGCCTCCAGGCTGGGCAGCGGCTCCCGGCGCTTGTTGATGTCCTCCACAACTGGGGGGAGGGGGGGGGGCAAAAAAAAGGGTACATGAGCACATCCCACTGCAGTAGAGCCTGTGAGTGTCCAACGCACCCCCTGCCCTCTGCAACCCATGGCTGCCCCATAGAATTAAGAAGCAGCCCTGGGAGGAGCAGTGGGTTTGTCTGTGCGACAGACATTGTGTGAGATGGAGAGGGGTGGCTGCATCCCCCCCACAGCGAGAGATGCACGGTGCTGGTACTCACTTGTGATGCCCTCCGTCATGATGTCGGTCATTTTGCAGCAGGAGGACAGCATGCGCATGCTGAGCTGGTCCACCACCAGCACCTGGGGACAGCAGCCATCAGGTAGGGACAGGGCAGCAGGGAACCACCCCACCTGCTCCCAGTCCTTCCCAGCTCTATCCTTCCAACCCTCCTTCTCCTGCAGCCTTGCTCACCTTCCATTCTCCCTTCTTCTTCACCTTCCGGATCACATCGTGCATAATTTCTGCAAGAGGAAGAGATGGGTTGGGCTGAGCACCCTGAGCCCACCTGCAGCACCCTGGGATGCTCCATTCCCTGGCGATGTGTGGTGGGGGTGTTTTGGAGGCAGGGGTGGGGGGGATCACCCCCAGCACACACACATGGTACTCAAGGGCTCAGAGGGGAGCACTGAGCAGAGCCCAAAAGAGGATGGTAAGGGGATGCGAGGGGTCCCTTTGGGCCACCCACACGCCACAGCCCTAATCCAAAGCACCAGGACAACAACAGCAGCTTAAAGGCTCCTTTTAGAAACAAGAATCAAGCGGCCTCAACCTGCTCCTTGTAATCCCCCACAATCCCATTTTGCATCCCAGCCCTGCACGCTTACACAACCAGCTGGGGGCCATCCCCGTGCTGTCACCACAGGGCCACCCGAGGTGCCAGGGCTGCTCCTATGGGATGGGGATGTCACCTTCGGGGCGGGTGTTGATGGGTCACCGAGGTGTGCAACAATCTGAGCCTACAGAGCTGTGCCCAGTGGTCCCCTTTCCCCAGGCTGCTAGCCCCTACAGAACAGGGATGTGCCACCAAACCACACGGCCAGGCTGGCATCCATCAGCTGCTCCGTCACATCCTCTGCTCAGCGCCGTCCTCCTACAGGGTTCTGCTGATCCCCGGTCCCCAGGGGAGGGATGGGTGCCAGCAGGAACCAAGTTCGGTGACGGACATTTCCGGATCCTGCTGAGGACCTTGCTCTCTCCTCATTACTCATGTTTGGCTCCTTCCCCCGAGCGAGGATCCAGGAATAACAGTGCTGTTTACCAGCACGTCCCACACCCTGCAGCCAGCGCCCCGGCAACCCTGACTGGGGGAGGGAGCGTGGGGCAGGAATCCCAGCCCTGAGAGTGCAGCCATGTTTGCTGCGGGGCAGGGAGGAAGGAAGGAGGCTGGGACAGCATCCTGCATGCAGCCATGGGGAAGGGATGCTCCCATGTCAGCAGGTTGGAGGCTGCAGGGTGTCCTCATCAGCTGGTGATGCTCACAGCCAAGGCTTTTTGTCTTGGAGATAAACCAGGCTCCAGGGGAAAAATACATCTGCAGATCTGATCCGGTGCCTTCAGTGCTTGGCTTGTCTGAACCCACCACAGTGCATCTGCTTCCTTCAGGGTGGAAGGATTTTAATCACAACTTCAGCTGAGAATAGATCTCACAGACAGCTCTGGGTCTATCTTTCAACACAGAGAAGACACCAACACCTCCGGAGAAGGGAGTGCATCCCACCTGCAAATGGACCTCTGTGCAGCACGCTGAGCAATAGACCCAGAAGTGCCATCCTGGGAAGAAAGCAGGCTCCATCTCACTCAGCAGGGCTCCTTCTTGAGGTGACAGTTGGCAGGAAAATGACCCCTGGCATCGTCTTCATGCAGAGCCAGGAGCTGGTGACACGGTGGCCTAATAGGACTGCAGCCCATCCGTCACTTCAAGAAGCTTAGCCTGGGCTGCTGGCACTGAAGAGGCCCCACATCTCCAGTTGGGCATGGGGGGAATGGCTTGAGCCCACCACAGCTTGTGGACACAGATTCATTTCGAGGTGTCCAATTAGCCTGCTTCAGAAAGAGCCTGAGGCTTAACGAGCAGTCCCAGTCCCATGTCCAATGACGAAGTGGCCTTGCCCCATCCAGCACCCCAACCTGGAGCACCTCCTGGTGAGGGATGCTGCTCTGGAGAACATCCCATTTCTGCTTGAGCAGTGCATCCCATTTCTGCTTTACTCAGCACATCCCAGGACCTCATGTGTGGCACACGTTGGCCTTAATGGACGGCAAGGCCCCATAGGACAAGGACAGTCCTACAGGATAAGGACAGTCCTACCCATGGACTTTTCCCCTAGCAAGGCTCAGTCCTTCCATGCCCTCCATTTTGGGATCCAAATCCCAGAGCAGTCCTGGAGTGCTGAATCCCAGAAATCTGGGCTGGAACTGGGTGAGATTTGAGGTCACTCCCAACCCAATCCATTTTAGCACTCTGTGAAACGCGCGGTGAGGTTTGCTCCAAACCCACTTCTCTCCGAGAGCTGTCACGACGCATCTTTGAAACGAAACGTGTTTCCTTCGGGTTGGCCTGGCAACTGCTTTCTGCTGCTTCATTGACTGATCACTTAAGACAGGGTGAGCATTCCATAGACACAACCACGTTGAACGTAGTAGGCAGTGCAATGACCTCCTCATCCGGGCAGCTACAGGTGCCTGCACCATCCTCAAACACCCCTCAAGCAAACAGGCTCTGTGGATGGCAAGGAGGCCATCAGCCTTAGCCAGGGCATAGAAAATAACTTCATTTATGGGATGCAAAGCCTACCTGGCATCTCTCACCATAGCCAAAAGCCATCTTGACCTCAACGAGACGGCTGGAGGGCGCTGTGTTTATAAACCAACAGCTCCAAGTGGTCTTTGCTGCTCCCATAGTGGGCTCCCAATGGGCTGCATGGAGCCCACGCAGCAATGCGCCTTCAGCTGCTCTATTTTTGCTCTCTCTGAGCTCTCTCCCGCATGGCGAGTTGGTGGACACAGCATCTGCTCCTCAGCGTGCAGCCAGAGCCACGTGATGATGACTCTCTTTGCAAATGCTCAGGGATGATCTCGGAGGTCTTTTCCAACCTTAATAATTCTACGATCCCGTGATTCCTCTCAGGACATTTTTTAAGATGGAAAGGCTTCATGTTAGTGCCTTTCTCAGCCTCGTTTCACACGCACACACCAGTGGTTGGGTGCAGGTCTGACGAAGCGAGGTCTGCCACTCTTGGTATGTTCCATGGAGAAGGATGGATGAATATTTCCATGCCAGGGTGCAGACCGTGCTCCATGCCGTGTGGTTGTGGAAGCCATGCAGCCAATGCTGCAGGCAAGGATGGATCCCAAGAGGACAGATGCTGAGGCCTCAGAGGAGGCTTGGCTTCAGTGCCTGCTCCAACCACAAGGATGGGGCACAGAGGTCTCCTCCCTGCCCACCTAGTTGCAGAGCACACCAGGAAGGGCTGGAGGCAACATCTCCATCCTGGTCCTGAACTCTTCATCATCTTCTGCTTGGCTACAGGGCAACACATGTGTTTTGTTGTGCCCCAGAGCATCCTCAGCAGGCAGCACTGTGCCTCTGGCATCCCCCTGTGCCTTAGCAAAGGCAATGGTGCCCCACACAGCCTGGCTGAGTCACGCTCCAACCACGCACACCCCAGGGCCTGGCCATGCCCTGCAGACAGCAGTGTGCCCAGGGAGGTGCCACGCTGTGTGCTGTCTGGGTTAGGGAAGGGGACGTGGCACTGCGGGTCTGGAGGTGCAGCCTGACACCAGGATGCTCCACGGGGGGACCGGCTGCTGTCCTGAGGGCAGGAGGGTCCAGGAGGGCTGTGCTTCCTCCACCCTTGGAGAGAAAAGGATGGCTCTGGGGATGCCTCTCTTCTCCTGCAGGCGAAGGTGCTTCTAGGCTTTCAGAACACAGTGCAGCCCATTGCTGCTGGAGACAGCTCGGTGCAGTGAGCCCACCCTCCTCCTCCTCACGGCTGCAGGAGTGCAGGCACTGAGCCTGGCACCACCTCCTGCAGGATTTTTCCTGTCTGCACTGCCTTCCCAATAGCACTCCCCAGGAGCAGCAGCTCGCCAGGACCTGGCAAGGTGTAGGGACAGCCCTGCAGCACTGCGGGGTGACAAGCAGGGGGGCAAAGGGTGACAACTAGGGGACATGGGGCACCTGTGGCAGCTGTCCTCTTGCTGCCAGCTCCCAGCTCAGGGCCCTTCGGTGCACTGTGGCAGCAGCAGCTCAGGGGAATAATCCCATCCTGGAGGGCTGCCAGGGCAGAACGCAGAGCTGGAGGTGGGGCCGTGCCAGTGCGCAGCATCCTTGCCTCCTGCCCTCCTCCAAGGAACCCCCAGAGAGATGCTGCCCTCGGGTCAGCTGCAGGGCAAGGGCTGGGACCTCCACCCTCAGGAAACATCTCTTCCTCCTCCTCCATTGGGGAATCCATGCCCGAGGGATGCAGGGCTGCAGCAGTGAGTGAATCCCTGCAGCAGTGGGGAGCAGCTCCAGCACCCCAAGGTGGGAGCCGATCACCACAGCCCTCAGAACCCTGGAATCCTATACAGAGGGTGGGGAGCTCTGCAGGGTATGCAGTCCTCCATCCTATGCAGCATTCTGCTGGCACCTCCCGGACACCCCACGGTAGGGCTGTTACTGAACCCCATTTCTCCATCAGCAGGGGTGTTTTGGGGGAGGAATGGGTGGGTTTGTTACAACTGCAGAAGGAAGGACTGAGAGATGTGCACACACACACAGACACTTCCCCCTCCCCTTCCCCTTCAGCACACTGACAACGAATGGAAGTGAAGGGACATGCAGTGCCCCCGCTTCAGCTATGGGGGGGGGGGGGCATCAGCCCCACTGAGCTGCACTGGGGGTCCCCTTTACCTCCTCAAAGCCAACCTTGCAGCACAGCAACCGGGAAGTGGGGTGGGGAGGTTGGATGTAGGAGGTTGGATGTAGGAGGACACATCTCCCTGCATTTGTCCCTGCAGCCCCAATGATGCAGCTGCGGGAGCACAGCAGGGC
>NW_024967919.1:0-1511 GCF_019238085.1 Lagopus leucura
ATCCTTACAGGCTGCACTTCAAAACTTTTAGGAGCTGCAATAAATAGAATCATAGAATCATAGAATCATAGAATCACTAAGGTTGGAAAAGACCTAAAAGATCACCCAGTCCAACCGTTCACCTATTCCCAATAGCTCCTACTAAACCATGTCCCTCAACACAACATCCAGCCTTTCCTTGAACACCCCCAGGGTCGGTGATTCCACCACCTCCCTGGGCAGTCCATTCCAGTGCCTGACCACCCTTTCTGAAAAGTAATACTTCCTCATGTCCAGCCTGAATCTCCTCTGCCGTAGCTTGAAACCATTCCCCCTGGTCCTATCACTAATGACACGAGAGAAGAGGCCGACCCCCAGCTCACTACAACCTCCCTTCAGGAAGTTATAGAGAGCAATAAGGTCTCCCCTGAGCCTCCTCTTCTCCAGGCTGAACATTCCCAGCTCCTTCAGCCTCTCCTCATATGGCCTGTGTTCCAGACCCCTCACCAGCTTTGTTGCCCTCCTTTGAACACGTTCCAGGGCCTCAATATCTTTCTTGCAGTGAGGGGCCCAAAACTGGACACAGTACTCGAGGTGCGGCCTCACGAGTGCTGAATATAGGGGAACAATCACCTCTCTGCTCCTGCTTGCAACACTGTTCTGATGCAAGCCAGGATGCCATTGGCCTTCTTGGCCACCTGGGCACACTGTCGGCTCATGTTCAGCCGAGCATCAATCAATACCCCCAGGTCCATTTCCTCTACGCAGTCCTCCAGCCACACCGCCCCAAGCCTGTAGCGTCGCCTGGGGTTGTTGTGGCCGAAGTGCAGGACCCGGCATTTGGCCTTGTTGAAACTCATCCCATTGGCTCCAGCCCAGCTCTCCAGCCTGTCCAGATCCCTCTGTAGGGCCTTGCTACCCCCAGGCAGATCCACACTTCCAGCCAATTTGGTGTCATCTGCGAATTTACTGAGGGTGCACTCGATGCCCTCATCGAGGTCATCAATAAAGATATTGAAGAGGACAGGCCCCAGCACTGACCCCTGCGGAACACCACTCACAACTGGTCGCCAGCTGGATTTGACTCCATTCACCACCACTCTCTGAGCCCGGCCCTCCAGCCAGCTCCTTACCCAGCCAAGAGTGTACCCATCCAAGCCTCTGGCTGCCAGCTTCTGCAGGAGAATGCTGTGGGAGACAGTGTCAAAGGCTTTGCTGAAGTCTAGGTAGACCACATCAACAGCCTTTCCCTCATCCACCAGATGGGTCACTAGATCATAGAAGGAGATCAGGTTGGTCAAACAGGACCTGCCCTTCATGAACCCATGCTGGCTAGGCCTGATCCCCCGGTCACCCTGCACATGCCGCATGATCTCCCTCAAGACGATCTGCTCCATAACCTTCCCTGGCACCGAGGTCAGGCTGACAGGCCTGTAGTTCCCCGGATCCTCCTTAATAGCTGCTATTAAGCTCCTTAATAGCTCCTAAATAGCTGCTAGGTCTGGCTTTTGATCCCTGGAAGATCTGTATTT
>NW_024967920.1:0-1420 GCF_019238085.1 Lagopus leucura
CGCACAGCGGCGGCGGGGGCCGAGGAGCGATTTTCCAGATTTAGCCCCCCCGACCCTCCCCTAAAGCAAAACCCACAGAGGGAGGAAGGGAGGAGGAGGGGATGTGGGGGGTCCCGATGCCGGATTATTTAGAGGAGGGGGGCATTACCTTTCTCCTGCAGCGGGGCGGTCACCTCCTCCTTGCTAACCTGGGTGATGATGGACTGGTGGTCCATGGGGGGGGGGGGGGGGGGGGGGGGGGGGCGCGGGGCGTCGGGCGCGGGCGCGGGGAGCGGCGGAGGAAACTTTGTTACAACATGGAGTTTCCTCCGCACGGTTTTTTGCTACAAACATGGAACCCGGACGCGGTTTCAAGGAACCCCTTAAAAGGGCAATGCCAACTCCGTAACCCAAACCCGCTTCCCCCCCCCTGCACACCACCGTCCCCATCCGGCTCACGCCCCGTGTAGGAGGAGCAGGGGGTCGCCACTGCCCGCACGTTTCGGGGGTCTCGAGGTGCTGGAAGTCCCCTCCGCAGATCCCCCACCCGCCGCCGCACAGCCCCGTTCCCTCTGCCCCCACGTTGTCCCCACCCCTCAGCAGCTGCCGAGGATGCACCGCTGCGGTTTTCTTTCCCTCCCCGACAATCCGCAGGGAACTCGGGGTCACCCCACGAGGACGCGCCGTGGGGTGTCCCCGTTTGTCCCCCCCCAATCCGGACCGGTGGCGACGCCCGTGGGTCCCAGCTGTCCCTGGCTCTTAGCGACTTAGCGACTGTTTGGGGCGCGCTCCGGTGGGCTCGGGAGCAAAGCCGCGTCCCTGCGCGGTGCCACCACCGACCCCACGGAGACATCGAGGGGAAAAATCCCCCCATCCTGCCGGGCTGGCAGCTGTGATAGCAGGCAGTGCTGCCCCCGTGCCCTGAGGCTGCGATGTCCCCTGTCCCCGAAGAGGAAGAGGAAAGAAGCGGCCGTGCTTCCTCCGGGCCCTATTTCGGACCGGATCCCGCCGCTGTCGCTGTCCTTTTCCGTACGGGGATGCTGAAGCTCTGGGCCCCACAGGGGCACACGCAGAGGCCGCACGCGCTGCCCGCTCTGTGATCCCGTACGAGGAGGAAGGCCTCGCGGTGCGGTGACAGCTGGCGGCCCTGGTGACCGCGACGCCGGCCCCAGCACGACGAATCTCGGCTTCTAATTAACTAATTAATGCAATTAGCGAGGCTCCGAGGCCAGGCTGGGAGTCAAGCACTCGAAGCATCAAGCATCCCTCCAGCCGGCTACACACTCGGGTACGGAGTTGGGGCTGGGGACAGGATGGGGACATGGCCTCATGCTGCATGTGTCACTGTCCCCATAAGGACCACAGCGTCTCCGCAAGGACCTCTCTGTCCCCACGAGGACCAGGCTGTGCCTCAGGCTCTTAGAGAACCATGTGCTACAGC
>NW_024967921.1:0-528 GCF_019238085.1 Lagopus leucura
CATTATGGGGGGGGTGATCCCCGTTTTTGGGGGGGTTGTTCCCCAATTCTAGGAGAGTGTGACCCACATTTCTATGGGGATGTGATTCCCCATTTCTGAAGGTAGGGTTGTGCCCCCCCAACCCTATTTCGGGGAGGCAGTGAACTCCATCTCTGGGGGTTATGCCCCACATTATTGGGGATATGTGACCCCAATCTCTGGGGCTGCAACCCACATTTATGGGAGTGTGCCCACATTTTGGGAGGGTGGAATCCCTTTTTCTGTGACCCCCATTTCCAGGGGTTGTGACCCTTATTTTTGGGCGACTGTGTCCCCCATTTCTATAGGGGTGTGACCCTCATTTCTGGGACTGTAGTTCCTATTTCTGGGGGATGTGACCCCATTTTCTGAGAGGTGGAATCCCCATTTCTGGGGGCTGCAACCCCCATTTCCATGGCACACGAGCTCATATCCCTGCTATGGGATGGGTTTCAGGTGAGGGTCCTTCCAGGGGGCCCCATTCCAGCAAGCACAAATTTGGGGGGGGGG
>NW_024967921.1:628-1691 GCF_019238085.1 Lagopus leucura
CACAGCCCCCAGAAATACGGGTCAAACCCCCTCCCAGAAATGAGTCACATCTCTATAGAAATGGGGTCCTCCTCCAGAGATGGGGGTCACATCCCCCCAAAACGGGAATCAGCCCCCAGAAGTAGGGGCCACAGCCCCATACAAATAGGACTCCTCCCCCCAGAGATGTGGGTCACACCCCACGGATGCCCCCCTCCTCCCCCCATTTGGGTGTTGCTGTGCACAGCAGGGCTGTAAATCTCAGCTTTGGGCCATGCGATAGAAATGGTCATAAAAAATTCATGGCAGGGAAAGCAAACAAACAATAAACAAACAGGCAGTAATTAAATGGTAAATTAATGAATGCAGAGCATTGCTCTGTGGAGGTGTGCTGGGATGGGGGGTGGGGAGATGGGGGAGGCAGAGAGCAGTGGGGATGGGACGATGATGGGTCAGGGAAGGGACAGGGAATGGAATGGGACAGGGATAGGAATGGGGATGGACAAGGACAGGGATGGGAATAGAAATAGGACGGGGAAGGGACAGGGATGTGTTATGGAGGGGACAAGAATGGGATGGGGACAGGGACAGAGATGGACTGGGACAGGGATGGGGATAGAAAAAGGGATAGGAATAGGACAACAGTGGGACGGACAGGGATGGGGACGGACAGGGATGGGGACAAAGACAGGGATGGGGACAAAGACAGGGATGGGATAGGGAGAAAGAGATGGGAATGGAAGGGGGATGGGGACAGGGCAGGGACAGGGCAGGGACAGGGCAGGGACAGGGCATCCCCACAGCACAGCTGTGCCACGTGGCAGTGATTTGCACATCCCAGCCAGAGCTCCTCCGAGTGCTTCCCCATTTCGCCCCCCCCAAATGCTGGGGGCACAGAGCCTTGGGGGGAGGGAGGGTGCAGAGCCGCTGTCACGCGGTGGCTGCAGCTGCAGACATACCGGGCAGGGTGAGCCGCCCCAATTAATGCTAATTGCACTCCCTCAATGTCTGGCACCACTGAACCCACATCGGTACCATAACTCGGGGGGGCGGGGTGGAACTCAATGTTTGTCCGGGGGGGGGG
>NW_024967921.1:1791-5782 GCF_019238085.1 Lagopus leucura
CCACACCCCCCATTCTGTGCCTGACCACAATTGCTCATTCTGACAAAGCCAGCCTGGATTAATTTTAATTTCTCCATGCAAATCAGTGCTAATTAGAATGGATTTAGTTCACAGCGCTGGGGCTGTGGGGATGGAGCAGCACAGCCCTCACTTCCCAGAAGGGTTTTTTTTTTTCGGGGGGGGGGAGGGGGGGCGCTACAGGTCAGAACTGGGGGCAGAGGGAACCCCCATGAGGAGCTCACAGTGCTCCCAATCAACATGTAGGGGGCACAGAGGTGCTGAGCAGTGTTGATGGATGGGGCATCCCCCTACAGAGCCCCGCAGCACCCCAGAGAGATCCAAAGAGCCCTAGAGGGTCCCTTAATGCCCCACAGAACCCTGCAGAGCCGCACTGAATCCACAGAGCTCTACATAGATTGACAGAGCCCTACAGAGGTCCCTCAAAGCCCCAGAGAGCCCCACAGAACCCTATGATGCCCTCAAAGCCCCAGAGAGAACTACAGAGCCTCTCAAAGCCCTACAGAGCTGTATAGAGTCCTACAGAGCCCCTCAAATGCCCACAGATGCCTGCAAATCCCCATAGAGCCCCTCAAAAAAATATAAAGTATATATAATGGTATAGAGCCCCTCAAAGCCTTAAAGAGCCCCACAGAGTTCTCCAGAGCCCTACAGTGCCCTATCATTCCCTACCGTGCCTCACGGGGCACCTCAAAGCCCCACAGAGCTCCTCGGTGTCCCACAAAGCCCCACAGAGTGTTCTGTCCCTCAGTTCCTATTTGTGGCTGTACTCTGGATGCACTCCTTGCCTCTATGTCTCTCCTGCACTGAGGGCTCCATATCCGGATGCAGCACTGGAGGTGAGGCCTCACCAGCACAGAGCAGAGGGGTGGGGATCGGTTCCCTTTGCTGACCAAAAATCCTTGGATGCAGCCCAGGATACGGTTGGCTTTCTGGGCTGGAAGGGCCATTGCTGGCTCGTGTTCAGCTCCCACCCACCAGTACACCAGGTCTTATGGGGCAGGACTGTGCTCAGTTCCTTCATCCCCAGCTTGTTTTGGTGGTGGGTGTTCCCTCATCACAGCTACTGACCCTGCACTTGGATTTGTGCCTGCTGCTCAGCTTCTTGAGGTCCCTCTGGATGGTGTCCCATCCCTCTGGTGTGTCACTGTACCCTACAGCTTGGCATCATTAGGGTGCACTTAACCCCACTGCCACTGATGAAGGGGCAATCCTAGATGTGTATACAAACTGGGCATAGAACCCCTCAAGAGCAGCCCTGTGGAGGATATGGAGATCCTGGTGGATGAGAAGCTAGACGTGAGCCAGAAGAGCACGCTTGCAGCCCGGAAGGCCAACTCTATCCTGGGCTGCATTAAAAGAGGAGTGGCCAGCAGGGAGAGGGAGGTGATCGTCCCCCTCTACTCAGCTTTCGTGAGGCCTCATCTGGAGCGATATTTAAGGGGAAAAACAGGGATTTCTATGAAATATTATAAATATATAAATATATTATAAAGGGTTAAGAGGTCACTCATAGGGAAGCAGGGGACCCACAGAGTGACACTGATGCTGCCCCCTCCACCCCAGGATCCAGTGAAGGACGGTGAAGCCAACATCACGGCTGCCTTCATGCAGCTCAACGAGGAGATGCAGGCAGCCTTCCGCAACCTGGAGGACTGAGGGTCTCCCTCTGGACCCTCTGCTCCATTAACCCCCCCACCCCAATTCACCCCCCACCTACATCAGGATCTGTCCTCAGGGTCCCGCTTGTCCTTGTAGAATCTTAGCATGGCCTGGGTTGAAAAGTACCACAATGCTCATCTGGTTTCAACCTCCCTCTTATGTGCAGGGGCTGCCAACCAGCAGACCAGGCTGCCCAGAGCCACATCCAGCCTGACCCCATGTCAGTAAGCAATTCTTTGTTTACCACATTGTGCCCTGTTTCTTTCATGAGTGATTTAGCTGGTTTAAAGCAGCTGTGTCTGCTACTGCCTTTCTCTACAGCATTCTTTTCCATTATACGCAACTATACACTGCAGTGGTGTACCTCAGAGGTTTCATTAAGGTCTATTTCAAAGTAGCAGGAGTTTTGTTCAGTGTCAAGACAAAGGCCGTATGCCTTGATGGTATTAAATGTTGATGATGATGGTGTCATGTTTCAGTTAACATTAAAATTGCTTGGTAGTTAGATTTTGGTATGTGAATATTTAGAAAGAATGTAATGGACAGTGGCAAAAATGAAAAGCAACAGCAATTAAATCATTTTTTTACAGATATTCATAAGCACTTTGCACAGCGTTCCTGGGTTTGGAGAAGTTTTCCTTTTTTTGCTTTGTTTCCCCCCTCCTCCAAACTTCTCTAACCAAAGAGAGAACGGAGATTCCCGGGCGCTGCTCCGCCAACCCCAATCAATGGCGGTTGTTCTTTACGCGGTTCCTGCTGCCACCGCGTGGCCAAGCAGCGGAAGTGCAGCTGCCTCTGTTGGTCAAAAGGTTAAGATTAAAAACAGGGATTTCTATGAAAATAAGTGATATTTAAGGGGAAAAACAAGAATTTCTATGAAAATAAGCGATATTTTTGGTTAAAAACAGGGATTTCTATGAAAATAAGCGATATTTAAGGTTAAAAACAGAAATTTCAATGAAAATAGGCGATATTGAAGGGGAAAAACAGGGATTTCAACGAAAATAAGCAATATTTAAAGTTAAAAACACGGATTTCTATGAAAATACCAGCTGGGCGCATGCGCATTAGGGTGACAGCTTGGCGCCTGCGCAGTAGGGGATCAATGCACCGCATGGGCAGCAGGGTGCCAGAGCAGCGCATGCGCAGAAGCGCGCCAGCTCCGCGCATGCGCACATAGGCGCTAAAGCAGCGCATGCGCAGAAGGATATCAGCGCAGCGCATACGCAGTACGGTGCCGAGCAAACGCATGCGCAGTACGGTACCAGCTCAACGCATGCGCAGTGGGGGTGCAAGACCGGCACAAGTGCAGTGAGGAGCCGGCCTAGGGCATGCGCACTACGATGCCAGGGCAACGCATGCGCAATAGCATATCAGAGTAGCGCATGCGCAGTAGGCAGCCAGAGCAGCGCATGCGCACTACGGTAGCTCCCACCACATGCACAGTAAGGTGCAATCCTAGCGCATGCGCAGTGGGCTGCAACCCTAACGCATGCCCAGTGGGGAGCCAGCACGGCGCACGGGCAGTGGGGAGATAACATAGCGCATGCGCAATAAGGAGCCGGCCTAACGCAGGCGCAATACAATGCAAGCCTGGCGCATGCGCAGTACGCTGCCTGCCAGGCGCGTGCGCAGAGGAGACCCACCCTGCTGCATGCGCAATAGGGCAAAAGCTCGGCGCATGCGCAGTAGGATGCCAGGATGGCGCATGCGCACTACGGTACCTGCCAAGCGCGTGCGCACCGGGGGGGGGGGGGGTGCAAGCCCAGCGCATGCGCCCTGGGGCACAAGTCAGGCGCAGGCGCAATACACCGCCTGCCTGGCGCATGCGCAGTACACTTCCTGGTGCATGCGCAGTACAATGTCTGTCAGGCGCATGCGCAGTACGGCGCTATCCCCGCGCACACGCAGTAACACACATCCCTGGCGCATGCGCAGTGGTGAGCCAGGGTGGCGAATGCGCAATGGGGGTGTCTGTGCGGCGCGTGCGCAGTAGTGTTCTAGACGGTCGCATGCGCAGTACGATGGCAGACTGCCGCATGCGCAGCGCGTGGCGATATTAAAGAGCAAAAACATAGATTTCTATGAAAATAAGCGATACTTAAGGGGAAAAACAGAGATTTCTATGAGAATAAGTGATATTTAAAGGGAAAAACAGGGATTTCTATGAAAATAAGCGATATTTAAGGGGAAAAACAGGGATTTCTATGAAAATAAGCGATATGTAAGGCAAAACCAGGGATTTCTATGAAAATAAGCGATATTTCAGGGGAAAACCAGGGATTTCTATGAAAATAAGCGATATTTTAGG
>NW_024967922.1:0-1929 GCF_019238085.1 Lagopus leucura
TCATTTTTTTGAAAAGGAACCACAGATTCTCTGGGGGGGGGGGGGGGAATGCAGAATTTGAACAAAGTAGAATACTTCATCTTCTCTTTTTTTCCTTACATAATTAAGATTTTAGTTTTTCAGAACTATTTGGAGACTGCAGACATTTACAAGTCCATGGACCCTGACAGAATTCACCCACAAGTGCCATGCACAAGATCCTCACAGTGAAGCTGTTTATGTGTGGATTAGAAAAGCAAACAATGAAGTGGTCAGTAGTGCGAATTTCACTTGGTCTAAAAAGTTGAGTAACTCAGAGGTTAACAGCTGAAGGGAGAATGGAGCCACACTACCTTTAATCATGGCCAGTGCCAGGATGGGAGGCTATGGACACAAACTGGAACTCAAAAGGTTCCGTCAGGAAGCATTTTACAATATGGGTGATGGAACATTGGAAAAGCTTATCCAATTTGTCTGGGACCTCCTTTGCTGGAGATCTTGTGGATGTGGTCCTGGCAAAAGTTATTTATGTGTCCTTGCTTGAGCCGAGATCTCCAGAGGTTCCTTAACCACTCTTCTATACTCTTGATTTGGTTACAATACTTTCTTAACATGTCAACTAACAGGAGGAGACTAAATACATAATAACAAAGTGATTTTGAAATAGAAACCTTTCATTTTTCAAACTTCAGTAGCTGGACTTGTCTGGAATAGTACTGAAACCTGACACAGCTTTCAAAGAACTGGAGAACACTTACTGATTAGAGTTAATAATCATTCTGTTCAAATCCATATTTATAATTTTTTTTTTACTTAATTGATGTTTGTGTATTTATTTGCATTTATCTCATCACTGTTAAGTTCAAACCAATCTTGAACTTGAAAATAGAGCTGAAACAAACTTTGTACTTCCCAGAAATTTCTAGAGGAATTATGAATGCTTGAGACCTGGACAAATCTCTGCACAGTATGTGATCCAGAAATGATATATTTTTATCACATGACAAGTAAATGCATATGCATAAGCAATTTTCTTTATTTAGAGTGTTCAATGTTTGTATTTATACATAAACATTTCCTTAGAAAAATAATTGTTGTTTACTAAATCCCTTCATGACAGAACATAGACAATGCTTTCAGATCTGTATATTTCTAATATGGACACCATATGCTACCTTATTTAACACAGTACATGTTATATCTTTAAAAAAAATCTTGGAAGGTTCCTAAACTATTTATGGTATTATTAGTGGTTTTAATGAACAACATGATATACTGTCAGAATTTACTATAAGATTGTACTGTAAATTCTTGGCCTCACTTAGATTTTTTTTTTTCTTTGTCCATAATGAGAGCAGCTGTTTACCATCTAACACAAATACAAGAATGCTGATATTATCTTCTTTAGATTAAACAGTGAAAAGGTGCAACTTAAGTTTTTTGGGGTTTTTTTTGCCTTTTTTGTTTTGGTGGTGGTGGGGAATAGTGGTAATGGGCTGCAACAGTTCTGGCTGCTCTGTAGAGGCAGAAGGGAAACCATTCTTTTTCCAATAGCTGACATGTCTATTCTAAAGGAAGAAAGCCAGTGTCCATTTGGAACAGTTTGGCATTTGGCTTACTCACAAATCTCAGTATGATGTCTGGGCTTTGCCTCTGTTGGATGTCTCAGTCGGCTGAAGGGTTTTTTTTGTTGTTGTTATTTGTTTTTTGTTTTTTTTTTTTTTTTTTTTTTTTTGCAGTACCAGGTAATTCTTAATGAATTACTTATTCTAACCCATTGTTAGTAGATGGGGAATAATATTGGCCAAAAAATATAACCATTTCTGGGGGCAGTTCTCTAGCATGCTCTTCATTTGGACACTGAGGTCAATGTGATATTAATGAAGAAACAGTGTTCTCTGCTTTTTTTTTTTTTTTTTTTGTCTTTGTTTTACTGTAATGGGATATTCA
>NW_024967923.1:0-3995 GCF_019238085.1 Lagopus leucura
AATCCAGACCAAGGGACGTGTGTGAGGGGAAACGCCTGGAGCAATTTCAGCTACTATCCAGCTCAAAGGAACGCGCAGCAGCAGCCGTCCAAACACGAGCAAAGGCAGGATTCCACAAAGAAATCCCGGCACCTGGGACTGCAGCAGCCTTCTGACATTCCTCACTATAAAGCGAGCAAACTCGAGGACCGGGCTGCTGAGCCTGTGGGCCACATTTCTCAATCTGAGGACCAGGTCCAGATGGAGCCAGAAGTGGAATCTCCTCACGTGGGGTATCCGTATGGCCAGGGCTCTGATGTGCTCCCCAGGAGTTTGGCCGTGCCGCAGCAGGAGCGCGACTCGCCCCGACCTTCCAGCAAATCCAGGTCTCCCAAAGCAGACGAGCAGTACCCCAGCATGCCCTCCATTGTAGGTGTGATGGGCGGCTGGGCTGAAGGTAGGAGTGGGTCTCTTTCGTGCTGCCTGCTGTGTCAGTGAGCAGATGCACTGCTGGAGGGCGGGCATTAACCAGGGATGCTCTGTTTTCCACAAATGTAGCTTGGAAAGCTGAGATCTTCCCTTTGACAGTGGCAAATAGATATTTAGCTGTTCAGAGTACATATTTTTCAGTGCATTTACAGCTGTACGGTCACGACATTTTTGGATTTTTAAGCTCACTTTAATATGGCTAGCAGTCTGCTCCTTTTCCCTCGTTGCACTCCTGTGTAATTTACACAAGGGCTGTATCTGAAAAGACCTGCAGCATGTTTGTTGAATAGAAGCGATTTTCTATCCTGTTTCTGTTGCTTTCTGTAACTACAGTGACTGTAAGGCGTGGACGTGCTATGACTCCTATCTACAACCAAATTATCTCCCCACAGATGATCTGCCCAGGATGAGGTTCAAGTGCCCGTTCTGCACTCACATGGTGAAAAGAAAGGCCGACCTGAAGCGTCACCTGCGGTGCCACACAGGAGAGCGGCCGTACCCGTGCGAGGCGTGCGGGAAGAGGTTCAGCAGGCTGGATCACCTCAGCAGCCACTTCCGCACCGTGCGTACTGCCGGCTGCGCGCGGCGTCGGGCTGTAGGTCTGGTTCTGTGTGCTTAAACTGGGCACCAGCCTGGCTGGTCGATATATTGGCTCCCGTACAGAAGAGGTAGCAGATAATTAATTTGGTTTGGCTTAAGGGCATTTGGAGCATAATTCCTATGAAAGGGGATGAATTTCTTTGTTGGCTCACGCAGGCACTGCACCGTGTGAGTTCTGTAATAGGGATGAAGGGCGCACGTAGAGCTGCTGCGGAGGTTTCCTGATCAGTTTTGACTGCCCCTCAGAGTCAGTTCATGCTACCACTGGTGTCACTTTAGCTTCACTTTCTGTCGTCTTGAAACGCTTTCTCTCTGATGCCATATAAATGTATTCATCTCAATTTCCCCAGATTCATCAGGCTTGCAAGCTCATCTGCAGGAAGTGTAAACGCCACGTGACTGAGCTGACGGGGCAGGTGGTGCAGGAGGGCACGAGGCGCTACAGGCTGTGCAATGAGTGCCTGGCTGAGGCCGGCATCGACAGCATTCGCATTGACTTGGAGGCTGAAGCACCCCTTGAATTTCCTCCAGATGGGGACAAGGATTCCAGGTGGCACTATGGGGAAGACAACAAATCTGATGTGGAGATCGTGGAGGATGGCTCATCCGATCTGGTCATCCAGCAAGTTGATGACAGTGAGGATGAAGCAGAGGAGAAGGAAGTAAAACCAAATATTAGGTAGTTGTGAGACAGACATCGGCGCATGGAGCTCCTCTGGCGTGGGAATCCTGTCTTGCCCAGCGGCCCTCCACCAGCCTGTCATCTACAAAGACCTCTTGGTTTCTCTTGGACAGGCCCAGATTTGCATGTGTTCATGGACATGTCATTGAGTCCGTCCTGAGTTTCGCTATCAACATTCCCATACTTTGCTCATTAGAAATAACCCACCCTTGGGTGGAGCAGCGGCTGAACACGGAAGCTGAAGTACTGCAAGGATAAGTTTTACAGCAGGCAGTGAGTCTCTTCTCAGAACCTCTTTCGAAGAGGTAAGGTCTGAATACTCAAAAAAGTTGCACACCGATGTAAATTACTCTTCAGTGTTCAGAAATAAAGATAATTTTCCATGAAATTTCATTAAGTCTTCATATATTATGACTAGAAAAGCTAGGCAAAGAGTGAAGAAAAAGCATATAAAAATGTTTAACTGGAAAAGCATTTTCATGTAAAATTTATTCACGGACCACGGGATGGAGCGCAGCCTCGGTCTGTGCTGATCCCAACCTGGGAGGAGGCACCGACCTGCCTGAGCTTAGGAAGGCCCTGGGAGGGATGTGGGCAGGCTGCAGAGCTGGGCTGAGGCGCTGGGATGAGCTCTGACAACTGAGAGCTGCCTTTCACTTACAGAAACGCCTCCTGTCGCCACAGCCTGGGGCAGCAGGGCTGGAAAACCCCTGTTTGTGTCTGGGATGCATGAAGGGAAGGGAAAAAGTGCCAATCCAGGCCTGAAATCTTAACTGCCAACAGCAAAACGACACTTCTGTATCCTTCAGGGAGTTTTTAGAAGCAAAGGGATTTCTGGATCAGTATTCAATGTAATTAGGTATTGTGAGTCTGAGGATGGTGAGGACTCATTCTTTAGGAAAAACGAGACGTGGAGTGGCTGCCGTGGGCAAATGGAGCCATCTGCCCATACAAAGACACTGCTACAGGCAAATGAGAGATCTGTATATAGCCTGCAACGGACTGCCCTGGTGAAGCAGGGCTGTTCTGCTTTGTGCATCTCTGTTGTGCTCAGCACCACGCCGAAATGTCTGTAGCTGTTTTTAAAGCATCTCACTAAGCTTGGAGTTGTAGCTCCACACTGCAACTCCCAGTTATGTTTTGTATTTAAGATGACCATTCTACATCTACTGCTTTAATTTCGGTTGTTGTTTCCTTATTTTTGTATTACAGGACAAGTGCCTTATATTTTCCATGTTCTTCATTTTACATATCCAATCATATCTTTTGTTTGTTTTCCTCTAAATTAAAATCATACTGTTTTATTTTCTTTTAATCTCCTCGCATTGCATCTTGTGGTTGTCTCCTTCACGCCCCTGTTAGGATCACATGCCATTCATTAGCAGAAATAGCATTGTTTTTCCAAAAAGGGAAAGCAAAGACCATGACAGGCTGTTACCAGGAATTTAACTCACTTCTCAGGAGCTGATCTGAATATTGCTTTTAGAGCTTTGTCGAGTCACAACCAGATAGTAGGTATAAAACTTACAGAATACATGACAACATTTCTCCCCCGAAGCACCTGGTCACTGTCAGACTTCCATGCTTCAGCTCTATTTATTGTTAACTTTGACCTTATGGAAGCTCAAACAATGCCTGACCAGCCGTGTGGCTACAGCTGAATCAATGGGATCCCAGGATCCTTTCAGTTTCAACAGCACACACCCATCTGCAGTCCTTTGCTTTTGGGTGTCCCCCATTGTTTGAACACAACACTTTCCTGTTATAAAAATGCTCTTATCGAGTAAAGCAATAAATGTTACTCTACAGAACTACAAATATTTCCCATTCAGTTGGCGCCTTCCTTCCACACGCGAAAGCTGTCCAGCCTCTAACAACAGCGGTACGTTCGCTCAGGTAGCGGCACGTGGGTGCGAAAGGAAGGCAGCGAAGGCTGCAGGGCGGTGAGGCGGAGGAAGCTGCTGGGCTGCGCCTGCAATCGGTGCGTTGCCCCTTTAATTGTGTCCCCAGCCCTCGGGCGTCTCTGTCCAACGCCCACGTCAGCAAATACCTTTTGTTTCTCTCCGCTCGGGCTTCCAGGGCTCGGGGCTGCGGGAGCGGGGCGCAGAGCGTGCCCCGACGGGAGCCGGGGACCCCGCATCCTCCGCCCGCCCCTCCGTCGCGGCCGAGCGAGCGGCGGCCGCCCGCGGAACCCCGGCGGTGAGCGGCGGCCGCGCGGCGGCTCGGAGCGGGCGGCGGGGCGGCG
>NW_024967924.1:0-5780 GCF_019238085.1 Lagopus leucura
TAACCAAGATGTTATAATTGCAATATAATCAAAAGAGTAAGGCAAAGCTGTATAACCAAGATGTTATAATTGCAATATAATCAAAAGAGTAAGGCAAACAAGGATCACAAAAGAGAATAAGTAGAAGAGCTTACCCTTGGGTTGAGCTCACTAGAAGATATCAAAGAGGAGGATCTCCAGAAGAGATCCTTCCCCTCTGGTAGCCAGCTCTTAAATAGGTCCAGGAGGGGTGGAGCCTGGCTCCACCCCTTCTGGTAGCACAGGTGAATTGCCTTCACCTGTGCTCCTCTGGCTGACTCATGGCTCACCTCAGGTGATCAATCAGAGGTTCAGGCCGTGACTCAGCAGTTGCCATACACTCCACCCCTTCACGGCGTGAACCAATGATCAGGTTAACAAAAGGGTAAGCTTTCCCTAATACAGAGATCCGGTATATCGCGACGCTTATACAGTTTTATCGCGACGTATGTTGGTACAGTTCAAGACAAGTGATGATTAGTGGATGTCCATACTCTTCTATGGGCCAGTGCTCGATGATGTGCCTGGAGGCATGAGGTCCTGAGGTGCAAGTCCATTCTATGTTCCATCAGTCCCATGCAGACCATCACCGGGTGTTGTACGTGATCTGACAGCAACACTGGAACGCTTGATGGCATTTTGTTCCTTCCGGTGGTCCTGAAGGCTCACAGACTCACGGGGAGTAATACAGATGTTTTACAGGTACCAGGAGGGGAAGGTCTGCTCTCCAGGGCAAGATACAGGCCGTATTTCTGTCTTGGGTCAACACTTCCGCTTGTACTGGGGCACGTCCTGGCCGCCTGTACCACACCTTTTGGCCGGATATCTGCGGCTGCATAACGATATCAGGCACCAAAGGAGGTGTCCTGATCTGCCATAGGGACATAATGGGGGTCCCTTTAGCAATAAAGATCGGAGTGTTGACCATAATATCAGTAGGCCATGTACCTATTACTGGAGGGACTACTGAGCCTCCCACCTCCAATAGTCTCCCCCAAGGTGCAAGTAGGCCACACCACTTGGGTCCTACCTGCACCTTCCAGGGCCATTTTATTTTATGGGTACCTGGCTCTAAGTTTTCAGGGGCAGGGAGCAGAAGATTATTTTCATTACCAATTTGGGGTCTTACCTGATGATCAGTGCCCGTAATTTGGATCCTAAGCGGGGTGGCCCATGTCGTCTGCAACATTCTCAGGGCACTGGGTCTGCCATCTCGAGGTCTTTCATTCAGGTCCCGCAGGGTTTCATACAGTCTTTTTGTCCACCCCTGCAAGGACTGGGAGTCTGTCTTCAGGGCAGCCTTAAGAATACCATTATAACGTTCGATGAGGCCTGCCCCTGTTGGATTATATGGCAGGTGGAATCGCCATTCGATGTTATTTTCTTCTGCCCAGCGCTGTATCGTTGCACCAGTAAAATGAGTCCCTTGGTCGCTCTCGATGACTTGAGGTGTCCCGTAGGCAGACATCAGTTTAGTGAGTGCCTTGATGGTATATGCCTGGTTTGCTTTCGGTACTGGATAGGCCTGCAGTAGCCCACTTGCAGTGTCGACACAGGTCAGGGCATATCTTGCCCCTTCGGAACGAGGAAGGGGCCCGATGTAATCGACCTGCCATCGCTGGAGAGGATTGTGTCCCCTAGCAAGATGGGCTGTTGTTTCGGGCAACGATCTCGGTCTCATCTTGGAGCAAGCGTCGCAATCCTGGCATGCCTGGACGATATCAGATAGTTGTATGGGCAGTCCCCATGCTTTAGCAGCTGCCCACATTGTCTTTTGTCCAGCATGCCGTAGCTTCTGATGTAGCCAGCGGGCGATGTTCTCAGATGGTGAATTCTCAATCCATCGAACTCGGGCCAATGTGTCGGCTTCATCGTTTCCCGGTGACTGTAGGGGCTGATGACCAGAAACATGGTAGACACGTACAGTCCTGTGTTTGACCGTATTCCATATATCTAACCACATGTCTTTGCCCCAGATCGGTCGGGCGTGGATAGTCCATTCCTGGGTGGCCCACTGTGCAATCCAGAGAGTGAGCCCCCGGTACACAGCCCAACTATCTGTGCAGATGTTCAGGATACCATCACCGGGTTCCTTGGTTATAACCATCCACACGGCTCGCAGTTCTGCCCATTGGCTGCTCTGACCATCCCCCTCATCGAACCAGATTGTCTCGGTGGAAGGATGGTATGCTATTGCTCTCCACTTGCTCGGGTTGCCCTTGCTGGACCCATCTGTGTACCAGGCATCTTCAGGGATAGGATATTTTCCCTCGTGAACGGGACTCTTCTCTGGTGGAGCGACCAGTATTTCTTTTGGTGCATCACTGTGATATGTAACTGGGCCTAGGATCTTCTGAAGTTCTTCTTTCAAGGGGGATGAAGACAGACTGCTCCTTTGGCTGAGATAGGCGACCCATCGTGCCACTGTTTGTGCTTGGGCCACCCCTGTCTTAGGAAGGTGGGTCAGATCCTTCACCCACCCCTGAATTGGCAGAGTGGTCTTGACTATAACTGCAGCTGTCTGAGTTATTGGCTCTACTGCCTGTAATGCCGAATAGGCAGCCAATAACTGTTTTTCAATCATACTGTATCTTTCTTCTGCTCCGTGCCAAACCTGAGACCAGAAACCAATGGGGGTCCGAACAGAACTCTGGCGCTGCCACAGGCCCCAACCGAAGCCGTCTTGAGTAACATGAACGTCCAACTCGGCTGGGAGGGTAGGATCGAATATACCCAATGCCTGAGCTTGTTTAACTGCCAGTTTTGCTTGTTGGAAAGCATCCTGTTCGGTTTTCCCCCAGTCCCATAGCTGCCCCTTTTTTGTGAGTCTGTATAATGGCCTTAGCAGCTGCGCTAGGTGAGGTATAAAGGAACGCCAATAACCCAATATACCTAGAAACTCTTGCAGCTGCTTTGATGTTGTAGGGACTGGAAATGCCTGAACCTTATCTATAACAGCACTGGGTAGCACTTTGGTCTTTCCTGACCAAACCACCCCCAGGAATTTTACGGACAGGCCTGGACCTTGCACCTTTTGGGGATTTATAGCCCATCCCCTTTGTTGCAAATAGGCAGTTAATGAATCAGCTGCCTGTCCTACTACCTCCAGTGAGTCGGATGTCAACAGGAGATCATCAATATAATGATATAGGTTAACATCATCAGGTTTTCTCCAGTCAGCCAGGTCACGCGCCACTAGATTATGACAATACGTTGGTGAATGCACGTACCCCTGTGGCAGGACCTGAAAGGTCCACTGCCTGCCTCCCCACGTAAACGCAAACTGATCTTGCGATTCCTCAGCAATTGGGATACTGAAGAATGCATTTGCTAGATCTAGGACACAATGATAGGTTTTTATCTCCCTACTCAATGTGTCCATTAGGGAAGCAATATTGGGTACGGCCGCATGAATAGGCGGCGTGACCTTATTTAATTCTCTGTAATCTACTGTCATCCGCCATGTGCCATCCGACTTTCGCACTGGCCATATGGGGGAGTTATACGGGCTGTGTGCAGGTCTTATAATGCCCACTTTTTCTAATTCCTGCACCGTTCTCGATATTTCATCTTGCCCACCCGGGAGTCTATACTGTCTAACATTAGTAATCCGGCGCGGTTTCGGCAGGCAAACAGGCTCATGTTTCGCATGGCCTCTTAATATTGCCTGCACCGCCCGGATACTGATACATCTTTGTCGAAGTCTGAACTCTCCCACAGTTGTTTGGAGAGCCAGACCCCATAGAATGTCTATGCCCAGGATGTATTCTTGGACTGGGGCAATAGACACCTTGTACTCCCGGGGTGGGAGACGCCCAACCCCCAGTTTTAACCATGTTTGGGTGACAGGAATAGTCTGTCCCCCAAAACCACCAATCATCACTCTGTCGCCATGAAATTTTCCTGGATCTCCATAGATAATTGATGTTTCTGCTCCAGTATCCACTAATGCCATAACTCTCTGAATATTTTTTCGGGACCAATAAATTGTTAATTCTACATAGGGCCTCCGGTCCCGTCTGGAGGCCCTACGGGGACTAACATCCCTTGTCACGCCATGAATTGTGCTAGGGCCAGTTCTTTTGCTTCTGATGGCTCAGGCATTGTGGCCCGAGACACCTGAGGTGGCTTCTTTTTCCTGTTAGGAATAATAAAATCTTCTAGGTTCCATGTTGTTGTTGGAACCCTCTCTATAGCTCTTACCCTTGATTTCTTAGGGTAGCTCTGGAATTTTTGATTGTCCTTTAGTTGTCTCCAGAGCTGGAGAAGGACGTGGTTGGGCTGGCGGTCGATCTTAGCAAATTGGACCCCAGCCCGAATTAAATCATTAAACATTTGTTTTCGGGATACCCTTATGGGTCCCGATCGAGGAGCTCGAGTAGCCGGCATTCTGGTTTTATTTACCGGCAGGACCTCTGCTTCCTCCAAAAACCGAATATTGCGCCTAGTCCGCAGGCGTTCTGTTTCTCCCAAATCGGCAACTAACTGGGCAACCTGCTGGACTACGGCTTCTGATGCTACAAGGGGATTTAATATCAAAACTAGGGTGCCGTACAGATGGGAGGGAGCTTGTTGTAGAATTAAATCTCTCATCCCTGCCGAAAATTTAACCATATCAGGGCCATCAAATGTATCTTCATAAATGGCCTCTCTTACACCCAGTTCACGGATATAGTTCTGAAGGTCCTCCATAGAGGACCACATACCTGTATGTAACGGTATGTCTGATTTATTCGGCCATACCATACGGCAGGCCGCCATTAACCATTCTAGTATGGAATGGTTTTCATCACGATATTGATTGCCCACGTATAACCTTTGCCTAAGAGCAGGATGGACAGTCATGGTGGCCAACTTAGATATTTCTGGGCCATTCACCACGACACTTTCTGCCCCAGAATCCCACAGTCTCAATAACCAAGCCGGCACACTTTCTCTGGGCTTCTGCCGAAATCGTTGTACTAAGTCCATTAATTCTGTTGCTGTGTATGGCCGAGCTGTCACATGTAAATGAGTCTGGGCAGGGGGCCATTGATCAGGCGGCACCCCTGCTGGTCTGTCCTGTACTTTTTTTGTTTTTTGGGTTATCACAGGACGGACCTCCAATGGATCAGTTTGAATTGGACATTCAAGGTCTGATTTGGATTTCTTGTTGTCCTGATCAACGAAGTCTGTTGATTCAGGAGCCTGGTCATCATTTATTGAAATATTACGAATTTGGCTTACAGGAAGATGTAGAATTGGCTTCTTCCCCGTTAAAACGCCAAGTTCGTGCTCTAACTTTTCAATGCGATCTTTCAAAAGCTGATTTTCGGTTTCTAAAGTATTATTTCTTGAGTCCGCATGATTTAAAGCGGTTAATAGTGGCCATGCCACCATGGAGGCAGCCAATTGTCTTTCTTTGGTAATAAGAATGTCCTTGCCAAGTCCTTGAAAATAGTCTGCCATGCGATATGGGGAGAGATTGCCCATAACACGTAAAGGACCCCATTTTTCAATGATGGCAGCTAACTCGTAATAGGGCGATCCCTCAAACCCTGGGATCTGCCCTGGAATCATTTTCTCTAGGGGAGTATTGTTCTCCCCCTTGACCCATTTATAGAAATTCCACAGGAAAGACATGTTAATTTTAGTATATTCAGCCTGCCTGGCTCGCCAAGTGTGTAACCAAGATGTTATAATTGCAATATAATCAAAAGAGTAAGGCAAAGCTGTATAACCAAGATGTTATAATTGCAATATAATCAAAAGAGTAAGGCAAA
>NW_024967925.1:0-13564 GCF_019238085.1 Lagopus leucura
CCCCCCCCCCCCCCCCCGGGATGTGCCCGAGGCCCCGGGGGCTCCCGCTTTTTCCTCCTGTCCTTCCTCTTCCTCGCTCCTCTGCTGAGCTTTCGTCTTTGTCCTTTCCATATCTTTGATGCCATAATGGGGGATGAGAAGGGCAATTCGTTCACCCAGTGCAGTGAGACCCCTCCCATTCCCCCCATCCCCAGGTCCTGGGGGTGCGACGCTGCCCGGAGCATCTCCCTAACAGAGCTGGCATCGCTGTGTTTTTGGAGAGATGGCTTAATTGCTGTCCAGGATCCCCTTGCTGGGGGCACAGAGGGGTTGGTGGGGGCACCCCGCGTTGTCACATCATCCCCAGCACCGCCCGGAGCGCTGCGGTGCGAGGAGGAAGGAAGGAAGAGGCTGGGATGAGGGAGAGGAGGAAGCGGGGGTTGGGATGCCCCCTCCGGGGCGGGGCGGAAGGGCGCGCAGGAGGGGGGGGGGGGGGTAGAAAAAAAAAATAAAATAAAATGAAAGGGAAAGTGCACGTGAAGCAAAACTTGGGATTGGGGGGGGGAGGAAACGGGGGGGCAGCGTGGGGCTGGGCGCTGAGCGCTGCCAGCAGCTGGAGCCGGAGCCGGAGCCTCCCCCTACGTTGTCGTGGGGGCCCCCCCCCCCCCACTCCAGGCCCCCGCCCTACGAGCCAGCAGCGCTCGGCAGCGGGACGGAGCGCGGCCCCGCACGATGGTGGAGGAGGGCGGAGGGCAGCGGGGGCTCCGCAGGGCGGCACGGGGACCCCCCCCAACCCCAAACCCCGTAGCGGTGGTGAGCAAAGCTTTATGGAGCGTGGAACGATCCGGGAAGGGCTGGGGCTACGAACGCGCCGTCGGGGTGGATTGCAGCTCACCAGAACCGCGCTGCATTTGGCTGAGCAGCCTTAGGAGGTGTGCGGCCGGAACCCCCCCCCGCCGCCCCCCCGGAGCACCGCACGGCCCCGCGGCCCCACGCACCGCCAGAGGCCATCGGGTGAGCACCGTGGGGTAGAGGGAGGGGTGGGCTTGGCCTTGTGTGCCCCACATGCTGTCCTGTGGTGCATGGCCCCGGGGGAAGGGGGGGGTGGGCGTGTTGTGCCCCCCAGGAGGGCTCAGTGGGGTGTGGGACGTCTGTGGCAGCTGCCTGTCCCCAAGGGGGGAGTGCTGGGAGTGAGGGTGTAGAGTTGGGGTGGGCAGCACGGATTCACCCCCCTCCCCCCTGCATCCCTGTGCTTTGGGTTTGGAGAGGGGGGGGCCCAGCTGATTGGAGCCCAGCGGAAGGCTCGGGGCTGTGGATCAAAGCAAATCCCAAAGTGTGGGGACAGCACGAATCCCTGCTGGGAGAGGGGACCCGTGGCTGAGATGACAGATCTGCGGGTGACGCGTCCAAGTGTGCGGTTGAGGCTTCGCAGCCCCAAAAGCTTCAGGCTGGGGAAGGAGGAGGTGGCGGTGATAAGGGCTGGTTGCAGCACGGTGGGCTGCGTGGGGAGTGGGGAGCTGAGGGGCTGGGGGTTCTCCTGGGGTGAAGCGAGCACGATGTGCTCCCACCCCATGTTCCCATCCTTGGCAGCAGGGCCAGAGGCTGCGTCCCCACAGGGCTGTCCCCAAGCAAATGTGGGACGTGGGGACGGAAGCAGCGCAGACAGAGCAGCCCAGGGGGGCTGTTTGCAATGCAGCGCATCTCCTGCGGCTCTTTTGCAATGGTGAATGCGGGCTGGTGGGACTGGAGCTGGGTGATGGGCTGCAGCTGCAGCGTCTCGTTGCATGGGATCCATGCGCTCTGCACAGTGGGTTTGTGGGGGCTGCAGGGGGGAACCCCCTTCTGTCCTCCCTGCTGTCCTTCCAGGTGATGTGCCAGGATGCTATTGGGGAGGGGGGGGGGGGCGGGGCGCATTGGGGGGCGCCCCCCCGGGGGGTCACCGAGCAGCTGCTGCTGGCGCTAAGTGCTCTGTAATGGGCAAACAGTGCCGGTGATGCATCCCTGTGTCATGGGCACAGCAGCTCTGCCACAGCTGTGACACGGGGCCGTGTGTCCCCATGGCAGTGGGTCGGTGCTGCCGTCGGTGTCTGCTCAGAGTGCTGTCTGTGCTGCTTACCATCAGCGGGGCACATTCAGCTGTCAGCTTAAAAATAATCCAGCGTGCCGGCGGCCGACACAATGGAGGGCGCAGATGGGGACGGGCATCCTTGGGTGGGGGGTTGTGGGCAGCCTGGGGTCCCTGTGGCAACGGGGCACCCGCTGCTGTCAAAAGTTGGGTGTCTCTGTGGTGCAGGGAGGGCTCGGGGTCCTGGGGGGAGGGGGGGGGTAGGGCTGGGGTTGTGGCTTTGCTGTGGTTTCAGGCTCTCCCCATTGGAGCATCGCAGCTCTTTGCTTCTTGGGGCGTCCCCAGGTGCTCCCTGTGTCGTTGGGATCGGAGCACACGGGGCTGCTGCTACTGGAGGACATAAGAGCTCTTTGGTGGAGGTTTTGGGGCTGCCCCCCTTTCCCCATCAAGAGGGACCCCCAGCCCCACAAAACCGCACCGAGCGTGGGGTGCAGGGATCCCCATTTACCCACCAGCAGCAAAAAAGGCCGTGCTCAGCACAGGCAGAGACAAAGGCTTTTTGTGCCTCGGCCCTTTGTGTCCCTCTTCCCTCCCCGCCTGGCTTCTGCCTCATCTCTCCCCATTCATCACCTCAGCACCAGGATGCAGAGTCTGAATTGGAGCACCATGGGGGGGGGGGGGGGGGGGGGGGGGGAAACCCCACATGCAGTGCAGTGCTGTGGTGTGAGCGGGGCTGGCAGGGAAGGAGCCCAATTCGAGGGCATCACTCACTGCTCCTGGAGCGCGGTCTGCTCCTCGTTGCTGCACGGGGGATGCATAGCAGAGCCCTGTGCATCCAGATGTGCCATAAGCAGCCAGATGTGCAGCCTCAAAATGCGGAGATTTCCCTGCTGCAAAGCCAAACTTTCTGCCCCACTGCCCCCACTGTGGCTGTGCCGCCCCCCTACGCTCAGCTTACATCTCCATTCTTTGCCATGCCACCCGTGCCCTCCTTGGTTGTCTCACTGGCACAACCCCACATGTTGCATTCCCTGCTTTCTGCACTCATCCCCCCCCCGCTGTCCCCTTCCAGGTCTCATCCATACCCCAAAATCATTCCAGCCCCCCCTGTTTATTTTCCCTTCTCCCACAGCATCCCTTTGGGAGAGTGGGGAGGGTGGGGGGGCTTTGGGTGCTGCCATTCATGCAGCGGGGCTGCATGATGGGATCCATGCGATCAGCAATCGCAAATGATTGATCAGCAATCAGGCAAATCAGGAGGGGTTTTCTTAGGGGCACGGTGTGACATCTGCCCCTGAATGTGACATCTCCCCATTGTCCCCATAGCCGACGCCGGGCCGCAGAGATGGGGCGTCCCCAAATGACAACGCGCCCCTGGAGGGGGCCTTTCCTTGGGGGGGCCCGAAGACGGTGGTGCTGCGGAAGAGCACCCAGGGAGGGGGGTTTGGCTTCACCCTCCGCCACTTCATCGTTTACCCCCCCGAGTCGGCGGTGCATTCCCCCTCCAAGGTAAGGACTGGAGGGGTCGGGACCCCCAGCTCGGAGGGGCTGCTGCTGGAGGTTGCTTTTGGGTTATCTGGGTGGTGGTGGGGGGTCTGGGGAGCCATAGGGCGGCGCATCCATCTCCCACCTTGTCTGGGGGTCCCCACACGTGGGGGGTGAGCCTCCAGTGCCCCTTTGGGATGAGCCCATGTTACACTGTGCTGTCCCACACCCCTCACGTGGGCAGGGAGGGAGGATGCAGCCCCAGAGCACAGGAGGAGGCGGTTTGGAGGATGCTGGATGCGGGTTGTGGAGACGCAGCGCTCTGACAGGACCTGTGGGCACTGGGAACGGCTGAAACACAGCACAAGGATGGGCTCAGGGCTGTGCTTTGCTGCTGGAGGTGTTGGCATGGCTCTGCCCCAGGTTCACTGCAGCCCCAGGGGGGTTCTCAGCTCCTCTGCGCCCTCGGAGCCACTGGATGGGAGAAGCTGTTCCCACTGCAAGCCCACTTTTGGTCCCATCCTTTGGTTCCCTCGTGCTGGGAGCACAAGGATGGGGACGTCACCTCACTGCCTGGGCTGGGCAGCAGGCAGTGCCTTCACCTCCAGGTGGGCTTTGAGCATCCATCGCCACCCAGCAGCACATGGGGATGGATGTGGGGGGATCCCCCCAAAACCAGTGGCTGATTCCAGGAGCAGGAGGTGACCTCCCAGCCCTGTGCAAGGCGCAGGAAGGCGCATCTGGCAATCTTTGGTGCTCATTGCAGTCATGGAAACGTGGTGGGAAATGAATCACCGGGTGGGGAGCAGCGATTCGTGGCTGCCCCCACTGCTGAGCTGCTGTCTGTGTGCACGGCAGCGCTTTTCCCAGGGTCTTAATTCTGCTCCCACAGACTCTTCCTGCACAAACTGGGGCTCTGATAGCCGAGGGAGCCAAAGGCACGGCCTGACCCTGCTGCTGTCCCATGTCACGGCCATTGAGCCCCAGCAGGACGAAGCCACGTTGGCGCAGTGGGGCTGGGAGGTGGTGTGGATGCTTTTGGGTTGAGCTGAAGCCGGCGCTCCCAGCCAGCCGTGCAGGGTGTGACTGCTGCAGCACCCATGGGTGCCCGGGGCGGTGAGGTGCCAGCTCTGGGGGCTGAGTTTCGGTGATGCTGACTCAACACCATGGGGGTGGCAGCTCCGCATTCCTGGCGCTCCGGCACCGCCGTGCCTGATGTCAGCATCTTTCTGGGGAGCGGGGCAGCCCAGGGCTGGGCTGGGAGAGTCTGTGCCTCGAGGGACCCTCAGTGGCACCACAGGGCAGCTCGGTGCTCTGGCAGTTGCACAACTGGTGTGCTAAGTGCTGGGTGTGCAGCTTCCCTCTGTGCGATGGGGAAATGCCTCCAGCCCCCGCTCCGCACTGGGACCATCCCAGGTGGAGATCTGTCCGTTCCCAGTGCCTCGTGAGGAGGGCACTGTTTGCCCTGCCTTCACCAGAGCTCTGTCCCAGTTTGGAGCTGGCAGAGCTGAGCTGTTGCCATCCATCAGAGGTGGCACAGTTGGGCACTTATGGGGTGAGAAATCACTGGGTGGGGGGCACCAGCCCCTTCCCAGCAGCGTAGTGTTGAACCCCACTCCCAGTATGGCCAGATCCAGTGCCACAAGTTAATTTTACCCTGACTGTGCATCCCTGGGGTGGTAGAGGGACAGATGGAGGGACAGACGGGTGGACATGCAGATCCATGAGGGGCTCCATCGGGCACAGCTGAGCAGTCCCAGCCTCTTTGCCCCCATCTTGTCCCCTTCTGGTCCCCCGCAAAAAGTTTTGGCCCAAACTGCCAAATCACTGCTTTTCTTTTCTCTTGACAGGAAGAGGAGAATGGGAACCGGGCAGGTGAGCACCGAGCTGTGGGCACCCAGGGTTGGGGGTGGTGTGGGGCAGAGCAGGAGCTGCGTTGTGGGGTGGCACAGCACTCAGTGGCAGCGTGGGGAAGAGCAAGCAGGTGTCTCTGCATCCCTCCGATGGGGGTCTTCGGGTGCTGTGCCATAGGGGATATCCCAGAGGGTCGTGGCTGGGCTGTGGTGTGGGTCGGTGCTCGGGGACGGGGCCGTGTCCTCACTGTGCTGCAGCCAGCAGTGATGGGAATGAATGTGAAGGCGTCAGAACGCATTGCTGAGCTGCTGGGCTGATGAGGCACTGTAGGGCTGGGAGGGCTGTGGGGTGGCGAGACCCAGTGCTGGGTGCCCCTGGGGACGGGGTGGGGGGTGGGGAATTCCCTAGGGAATTCAGCAGTGCCACGTTGGCGCTGCGTCCCCCCTGCAAGCCTGCCAGCACCAACCTGAACCGGGGAGGAGGGGGGGGGAAGGTGCAGCGAGGGATGTTTTCTGTCTTTGCAAAGGATGGGGAGGAGTTGTGGCTGCTTTGGTGGCATGCAGAAGCACAGCAGCGTGTGAGGAGCGTGCATGGGGGGTGTGCATGGGGTGTGCATGGGGTGTGCACAGCACTGTGCCTGGTGCACGCATGGGGCGCACATGGCGTGCATGGCACCACGTGCTCCTGGCCTGCTGCTTGCAGGACCCAGCCGTGCTGAGGGCTCTCTGACAGCCTGTCCCTCTGGTTCAGGTCCCCCCCGGAGCCGCCTGGAGCCCATGGACACCATCTTTGTGAAGAATGTAAAGGAGGACGGCCCGGCGCACCAGGCAGGGCTGCGCACTGGTGAGCGGCACGGAGAGGTGGCAGAGGGTTGGGGTTGGGGGGACTGCACCACTCCCTGCCCCTCCTCCCTGCAGATGTGGGCCTGTTTTGGTTCCTTTCATGCATTCTCTGCCGATTTTCCCATTTTCACCCCTGTGTGGGGATGCCTGTAACAGCATCGGTGTCACACGGGACAAGGTTCTGCTCCCAGCCCTGCTATGAGGGGACAGCCAGGTGTCACCACCCAGCACTTGCTGGAGGGTTGGAGGTGACTCTGTCTCCTTCCACCCCACAGGGGATCGGCTGGTCAAGGTGAATGGGGACAGCATCATAGGGAAAACCTACTCGCAGGTCATCGCTCTCATCCAGAACAGGTGAGTCCCTGCTGCACTGAGGCCGTGACTTGTGGGGATGGGGACATTTGTCCCCTCCTGGGATGAGGACGCTGTCACTGCTCTGGGGAGCTGGGGGAGATGCTGTGGGGATGCAGCCATGGGTGCCATATCCCTTCCTGACCCCTGTCTCTCCACAGTGACAATGTGCTGGAGCTCTCCATCATGCCCAAAGATGAGGACATCCTCCAGCTGGTGAGTCTTGCTGCCTTGCTGTGACGGCCCCAAACCCCCTCCCCCGGTCCTGGGGGTCCTGGGGGCACCAGTGCTGCATTGAGTGCAGACCTTACAGCCAGGCAGTGGGATTCCTCGTGCTGTTTGTTGGCTGGGGGCTCTTCTGCTGGCATCCCCACTGCTGTCCTCGTGCATCAAAGGGGGCGGGGGGGGGGGTCTGGCGCCCTGCTGGGGGGGTTCCACATCTGTGCCCACCCAAACCTCAGGCCCTGAGGTTTCCCCAGGGCGTGGAGTCAGAGGTGTGCATGAAAAGTGAGAAAGGAAAGGCAGGATGGGCTGGTGCTGCATCTGGGGGTGTTTTGGGAAGGAGAAAGGTGTGCAGGGAGGGAGGCAGCAATGTGTGGCTGTGGGGAGAGCGGAAGGGGGTGGGACAGCTGTGCTGGGGGCTGCAGGAGACCCCAGGGTGGGAGTGGGATGTCGTGGCTGCGCCCCCCAGCCCGACTCCTCCCCCCAACCCCCCATTTCCACAGGCCTATTCACAGGATGCCTACCTGAAGGGCAACGAGCCGTACTCCGGTGGGGCACAGAGCATCCCCGAGCCGCCCCCCATCTGCTACCCACGCAAGACTTACCCCTTCCAGGCACGGGGCTCTGAGCCCCCCCCGGGCGCACCGCCGGACCCCCGCTCCCACCACCCCGCCGGCCCCTCGTCCCCGCACAGCACCGCCTACAGCAAAGCAGGGGGCAGCCCCGCACACCGCCCGGAGGATCCACGCGCCGGGGGTCCCCCGCATCACCCCGCAGCTCCCCACGGCCGCCGCAGCGGCTGCCCCGAGCGCTACGGCGTTTTGCCCGCCGCCCCTTCCGGCTACGGGACCCCGAAGCACGTGGCGGAGCACCGGACTCAATGCGGCCCCCGGGAGGGCAGCGCCGTGCGGCCGCCGGGTCGCCAGGAGTGCCAGCGGGCGCTGTCGCGATGGTTTTGCAGCCAGGAGCCGCGGCGCAGCGCCTCGGAGGAGCGCCGGCACGCCATGCCGCCCCGATCCCGCAGCGTGTCCCAGGAGAGGTTGGGGGGCTCGGCGCACCGCCGGGGTTGGCCCCATAGCGCATCGCACGATACCCTCCTGCAGCCCAACCGCGAGGCGTGGGCGCAGCACCGGGCGCGCTCCGAGCACCAGCTGGGCAGATGCGGGCGTTCCATGGAGGCTCTGGAACCCGCAGCTCTGCTCTCCCCGCGCCTCGACCGCTCCGCGTGGCATCCCGAGAGGCTCTGCAGAGCTACGGCCGCGGCGCAGCCCGGCGTGCACGGCTCCTTCGTGCCCTCCTCCTCCTCCTCCTCCTCCTCCCCCCCCCCGCGGGACCCGGCGGTGCAGAAGCACCCGTCGCAGCCCAACCTGCAGAGCGTGGACGATTCGGGTTACATCGGCTACCGCAGCTACAGCCCGTCCTTCCAGCGCCGCACGGGGCTGCTGCACGCCCTGTCCTTCCGCGACCCGACCTTCGGCGGGCTGCCCACCTTCAGCATCGCGCACACAGCGGCCCCCGCCGCCCCTCCACCGCCCCCCGAAGCCCCCCGGGAGCAGCGCACGGAGAGCGGCCGTGCGGAGGAGCGACGCGAGGAGGTGGTGCTGCGGCAGAAGCCCCCCACGGGCCGCAAGGTGCAGCCCCCGCTGCGGCAGATGAACTTTGTGTTCGCTGGGAGGGGGAAGGAGGCGGACATTTGTGACCCCCCCGCAGCCAGCAGCAGGGAAGAGAGGTCTGTGAGCGAGCACGCGGGCCGCCGTGTGGCCCCGTTAGCAGCCCCCGAGGACTCGCTGGCATCCATCCCCTTCATTGGTGAGTGGAGTCAGTGCTGGGGTGGGCGATGCGATGGGTGCTGTGGTGGGGAGGGCACCCACGTGGGGCTGCCCCCTCTTCCGTGGTGCTGCTCCCCCAGGGTGGGTGCAGCGGGGGCTCTTGGCTTTGCTGGGGCTGCAGAGGCATGAGAAGAGTCGAGCACTGCTTTCTGCCCTCCTGTGACCCTCCTGCCCCGTCCCACAGACGAGCCCACCAGCCCCAGCATCGACCTGAAGGCCAAGCACATCCCTGCCTCCTCCGTTGTCTCCAGTGCCATGAACTCGGCGCCCGCCGTGGCCACCAGCCCCTCCTCCTCACCCACCTTCGCCTTCGCCCTGAGCCGGCACTACTCACAGGACTGCAGTGAGTGGGGCTGGGGGGGGACAGGGGGAAGCAGCCCCCGCAGCTGGAGTTGGGTGGCATAGGGATGAGGAGCTCAGCAGGAGAAGGGCTGCGGTTCTGCCCCTCTGTTTGGCACCACGCTGAGCCCCGCAGAGCCCCATGGCCACGTGCTGTGCCCTCCTCCCCCCACAGGCAGCATCAAGGCCGGCCGCCGCTCCTCCTACCTGCTGGCCATCACCACCGAGCGCTCCAAGTCGTGTGATGATGGGCTGAACACATTTAGGGATGAGGGGAAGATCCTCAGGTAGGGCCGATATGGGCACCACGCAGCCCCCTGCCCCCTCCCTGCCGTGCCCCCCTGCTCACAGGGCTGCTTTCCCACAGGAGGATGCCCAGCCGGGTCCCCAGCCTCCGCATGCTGAGGAGCTTCTTCACCGATGGGGTGAGCGCTGGGGGGGTACCAGGAAGATCCGTGGGATGGGGGGGACAGTGCCAGCCTTGCAGTCTCTGGGTGGCACCTGGGGGTACCAAGGCTGTGCCTCCATGGGGTGGTGGGAGTGATGCCAGCTCCTTGTGGCCCCACGTGCGCCGTCACCCCGCAATCTCTGGGTGACCGCTGGAGGGTTGGGGGCACCAGTTGGACCCGTGGGGCGGTGGGGTGATGGCAAACCCCCCCGTGACCCTACGTGCCGTGTCACCCCCCAGTCTCTGGACAGCCTCGGTACGTCTGAAGACACCCGCTCCAAACGGCACTCCACCTCTGACCTGTCGGACGTCACGTTCAGCGACGTCAGGAAGGAGGGCTGGCTGCACTACAAGCAGATCCTCACCAAAAAGGGGAAGGTGCGGCACGGGGGGAGGGGGAAAGGGGGGTCCCCAGCTTGGCCGGCAATGCGTGAGCCTCAGAGCCGTGACTCCCGGCCCTTCCTCCCTGCAGAAAGTTGGCGGAGGCCTCCGGCAGTGGAAGCGCGTCTTCGCGGTGCTGCGCACCCACTCGCTGTACCTGTGCAAGGACAGGCGGGAGGCGGTGAGCTGCGGCCCGGCCCCAGGTGAGGAGGAGCAGCCGATCAGCATCCGAGCGTGCCTGGTGGACATCTCCTACAGCGAGACCAAGAGGAAGCACGTCTTCCGCCTGACGACCGCTGACTTCTGTGAATATCTCTTTCAGGCAGAGGATCGGGAAGACATGCTGGCCTGGATCAAAGTCATCAGGGAGAACAGCAAGGCCGAGGGCGAGGTGAGAGCCACACGGCGCTCCCGGCTGCCTCTGGCTCTCCCGGCGCTAACGCCTCGGCTCTCTCCGGCTCTTTGCCTTGTGCTGCTTCCCCTGGCTGCGGCCAGCTGTGCTCCCAGGGCTCCAAGAAGAGCGCGGCTCAGCTCGGCCGGGCGGCGCATCGCGTGGTGCGGCTCTCGGAGCATCGCGGTGGCTCAGCCAGGGTTCCGTGCCGGAGCGGCGGTGTTTGGTCGTGCTGTGGTTGAGGAGCCTGCGTGGCTCAGTTGGAACCCCGGTGCTTTGGTACTGTGGGGTGCGTTGGCACCGTGGGGCTCGTTGGCCCGTGGGTGAGATGTGGAGCTCTCTGCCTATGCTGGATGCGGCCCCGCTGTGCTGCCCACTCTTGGGGCAAGTGTGGGGTCAGTGCAGAGCTCTTGCTGGGCGTTTGTGGTCCGTGCAATGATTGCTTGGGTCAGAGAGGAGCCACCGGCTGCACCAGAGGGCTGGACAGGGTGGATGTGCCGTTGCTGAGCTGGTTGTGCCGATGCTGAGCTGGTTGTGCAGGCACTGGGCTGGTGTGCACTGTGTCCCCACGGTGCCAGGATGGCACGGATTTGGTCTCAGGATTTGTGCTTGGTTGTGGCAGGCTGTGACTCTGGAGGGCGCATGGAGCTCAGGGCAGTGTCTGTTTTGCCGCAGCACAGCCCCGTTTGGAGGGCATGGAGCTGGCGGGGCTGGGTTGGAGCACACGGAGCACATGGAACTGTGTGGGTGCCCGCTGGGGCCGCAGTGCCACCAGGCAGGAGGAGAACGGAGCGTGTCTTGGAGTGCTGTAGGGCGCAGTGTGTGCGTCTGGTCCTGGCAGATGGAGGTGCAGGGATGGAAGGGTCCTTGAGCCTTAGCTGATGGCTCGGACCCCGCGCGTGGTGCGCCATGGTGAGGAGCACCGCAGACCTCGGCATGGTGCTGGGTGCCACTGTGGGGCACGGGGCCCCGGTGCTGTGCTCAGCCCAGCTCAGGGCTGGCAGGAACCCTCCTGGTGAGGAGTGCCAGAGGTGGCCGTGGGCTTTTGTGGCTCCCGGCAGAGCGTGGTGCCTGGTGCCTGCAGAGAACGCGCTGCTCAAGCTTCCCCTTCCCCTCTTCTCTCTGCTCCCCAGGACCCCGGTTTTGCCAGCCAAGCACTTATCAACAAGAAGCTCAACGACTATCGGAAAGTGAGGTACGCACCTGGTGCTGTGGGGCACCTGATTGCCCCAGTGAGCGGTGGCACCGTGCTCCCGGAGCTCTTTATTCACCCGAATTTCCAAGTGATGGAGCAAAAGCAGTGCATCCTGTAGCGGGGTGGCACCCAGCTGCTCCTGGCTCTGGTTGGGGTGCAGGAAGGGCCCCATTCAGTCAAGCTGGCACAGAGCAGAGGGCGAAGCCGGCTCAGAGCTCTCTGGGTGCTGGCACGGTTGCTCAGCCCTTGTTATCCCTGAAAACACAGCGCTGCCCTATGGGGTCAGTGCTGAGGGCAGGAAGGGCCCCATGAGCACACACAGAGCCGGGGCAGGATGCTAGGTCAGGGTTTGCAGGGCAGATTTTGGGGACCCACCTACAGTGCTCAGCCCCGCCATGCCCCCTGACCCCGCTCTCCCTGCAGCCCGGCGGGTGCCAAGCCCGACTCCTCACCCAAGGGCTCCCGTGGGCTGGGGATCAGAGCCGAGTTCCTGAAGCAGACGGGAACCAGTGCACCCCGGTCCCCGAGGCAGGATGCGGCCGTCACCAAAGGTAAATCCCCCCCCCCTGCAGTATGCAGAGCCCAGGCACGGCAGAGCCTCACGGGATGCCGGCGTGCGGCAGGGATGCTCTTGCTGATGGTCCATATAGCTAAAAGTTCTGTGGTTTGTTGGTTTTTTTTTCCTGCCAGATGAAAGCAGCTCCCAAAAAGCCCCTTGGGGCATCAACATCATGAAGAAGAACAAGAAATCTGCCCCTCGAGCCTTTGGTGTGAGGCTGGAAGACTGCCAGCCCGCCCCAGATAACAAGGTACGGTGTGTGTGTGTGTGTGTGGGGGGGGGGACAGACCCAGGGCTCCCATCCAGCCCCGGCACCTCCATCACCTCATGTGTCCCCCCCCAGAACATCCCTCTGATCGTCGAAGCCTGCTGCAAGGTGGTGGAGGACCGTGGCCTGGAGTACATGGGCATCTACCGTGTGCCTGGGAACAATGCTGTGGTGTCCAGCCTGCAGGAGCAGCTTAACAAGGGAGCCACTGAGATCAACCTGCAGGATGAGGTGTGTGTCCCCATCCCTGTCCTGGTGTCTCTGAAGTGCTCCTAGGGCTGTTGTCCTGGTCCCCATCTCCATCACGATCCCCGTCTCCATCACGATCCCCATCTCCATCACGGTCTCCATCTCCAATCACGGCCCTCAGCTCCCATCATGGTCCCCATTACAGTCCTCATCCTCATGGCAGGACCTTCCCTGGGCTGGCAGGGCCTCCTGGTGGCCGATGGCAGCAGAGTGGGTGGCGGTTTGGGGACACGTTTGTCACTTGGCACCTCACACCTCCCCACAGCGCTGCGGTGGCATTGGGCTTCCCCTGCTGGCACTGGCGGGTGTCCCTCTTGGTGTTGGTCACCAGGGTTGGGGACTTCATCCCTCTGGCGTTGGGATTTGAGCATCCTCCTCTCTCCCCACAGCGCTGGCAGGACCTGAACGTCATCAGCAGTCTGTTAAAATCCTTCTTCCGAAAGCTGCCTGAGCCCCTCTTCACCGACGGTGAGTCCTTCCCCTGCACCTCCATGCCCCATCCTGCTGGGACCCCCCCCCGACCCCCTCACCCCCCTCAGCCTCCCCTGCTCCTCTACCCCAGCCCTGAGCCCCCTGTGTCCCTTTCAGATAAATACAACGATTTCATCGAGGCCAACCGGATAGAGGATGCCAGTGAGAGGATGAGGACGCTGCGGAAGCTGGTAGGGAGATGGGGGCAGGCTGGGGGGGGGCGTGGGCTGCCTGGGGGGCGGGCGGAGGGGTGACCCAATGCCTCCCACAGATCCGGGATCTGCCAGGGCACTACTATGAGACGCTCAAGTTTCTGGTGGGTCACCTGAAGACCATCGCTGACCACTCGGAGAAGAACAAGGTAATGGGGCTGAGCTGCACCCCGCGTGGGGCGGGGAGGGATGGGGCAGCCGATGGGACAACTCACCGACCCCGGGCTCTGGTTGTAGATGGAACCCCGAAACCTGGCGTTGGTGTTTGGTCCCACGCTGGTGAGGACGTCTGAGGACAACATGACAGACATGGTGACGCACATGCCCGACCGCTACAAAATCGTGGAGACCCTCATCCAGCACGTAGGTGGAGCCACCCTATGGGCAGCGTGGGGGTCCTGCTGCACCCCTGGGGTGGCCACGC
>NW_024967926.1:0-2492 GCF_019238085.1 Lagopus leucura
GCTACATGGGGCTGGGGGCATCTGTGGGGCCTCTATGTGGGGCTGGGATGGGGCTGGGAGCTGCCATGTGGGGCTGGGATGGGGCTGGGGGCTGTTATGTGGGGCTGGGGGCTGCTAAAGGGTCCCTATGTGGGGCTGGGGGCATCTATGTGGCTTCTATGTGGGGCTGGGATGGGGCTGGGTGTACCTATGGGGCTGCCATGTGGGGCTGGGGGGGGCTGGGGGCTGCTATGGGGCCCCTACATGATGTTGGGATGGGCTTGGGGCTATCTATGGGGCAGCTATGGGGTCTCTATGGGGCAGCTATAGGGCAGCTATGGGGTCTCTATCTCTATGGGGCAGCCATACCTGGCACTTGAAGGGCCGCTCGGTCGAGTGCACCTGGCGCACGTGGCTGTTGAGGTGATCGGGGCTGAGGAGAGCAGAAATTGGGTGAAAAAAGGGTAGAAATGGGGCAAAGGGAAGCAGGAAGGGGGGGGGGGGAAGAAAAGGGGAAAAATGGGGGGAAAATGAACGGAATTTGGGGGGAAAAGGAGAAAGAAATGGGGAGTTTGGGCAAAATGGGGGGAGAGCGATGGGAGCCAGGGAAAAGAATGAGGATCATAGAGACTGAGGGGGAGAAAGGCAAAGGAGTGCAGGGATCATAGAGACTGAGTGCTAGAAGGGCCGGAAGGGATGAAAGGAGAGCAGGGATCATAGAGACTGAGGGTGAGAAGGACCGGGAGGGATCAAACGAGGGCAGGGATGATAGAGACTGAGTGCTAGAAGGGCAAAAGAGGGCAGGGATGATAGAGACTGAGTGCCAGAAGGGCCGGAAGGGTTTAAGGGAAGGTAGGGATCATAGAGACTGAGTGCCAGAAAGGATTAAAGGAAAGTAGAGATCAGAGACTAAGTGTGAGAAGGACTGGAAGAGATCAAAGGAGAGCGAGGATCATAGAGACTGAGTGCTAGAAGGGCCGGAAGGAATGATGGGGAGGGATCATAGAGACTAAGCGCTAGAAGGGCAAAAAGGGAGACAAAGGAGGGCAGGAATCATAGAGACTGAGTGTGAGAAGGACCGGGAGGGATCACACGAGAGCAGGGACCATAGAGACTGAGTGCTAGAAGGGCAAAAGAGGAAACGGATGATAGAGACTGACCGCGAGAAGGCCTTGGGGCAGTGCGCACAGGCGTAGGGGCGGTGCACGGCGCCCTGGTGGCCGCGCAGGTGGTGCCCCATGCGGTCCTTCCGCTTGAATCGCTGCTGACACACCGGGCACTGGAACGGCCGCTCGTCCGAATGGGCCAAACGGTGCCTCCGCAGGTGATAAACGTCACGGAAAGCTTTGCCGCAAGCTTCGCACGCGTGGCTCTTCCGTTTGCGGGCGCTTCCGGCGCCGCTTCCGGTCGTGCCGTCCGACAGCGCCCCCATGAGGATGGGAGGACTGGAAGCCGCGCTGCCGTCCGGGAGCAAGGAGACGGCGGCGGCGCTCGAGCCTTGCGGCAGCGCCCCCATGAGGGCCGGAGGCCTGGCGCCGTGCGTGGCTTGATGGCGCCGCAGGTTGTAACCGTTCTTGAACTCTTTGGCGCATTGAGCGCATACGTAGGGCCCTTTGCTTTTAGACTTCCGGGTCGGAGGGGTCGCTTCCGGCGCTTGAGGGAGGGGGACTTCCGGTGGTGGAACGGGTGCTTCCGGTGGGGGCGGGGCGGGTTTTAAAGCGCCCGGATCGACGGTGGAAGCGGCGGCGGCGGCGGGGGAGGGGTCGGGAAGCAGCGGGGGGAGCAGCTCCGATGGGGGGAGGGCGTCAGGGGGCGGGGCCACCGCGGAGGGCGGGGCCGGCTGGAGGGAAACGCCCGTTGGTTGGCTGCGGCGCGAGTCCCGCCCGCTCGGGGAACAGACCAATCACAGGCCAGCACCCGCCACCCAATGGAATAGCAACGCCCTAAGCCCCGCCCACCCCCGGCTAAGAGCGCTCAAAATTCACGCCCCCCAGTGATAGGCAACCCGTTAGCCCCGCCCACTCGGGGAACAGGCCAATCGCAGGCCAGCACCTGCAAACGAATACAACAGGAACGCCATAAGCCCCGCCTACCTCCGCCTCAGACCACGCGCACCAGAAAAAGCCACGCCCTCAGAGGAGAGCAACCCCCTAAGCCCCGCCCACTGAAAGCACTGACCAATCACAGACCCCAACAAAGCCCCGCCCACTGCAGGCAGTGACAAATCTTTGGCCCCGCCCCCAGCAGCAAGCAGCCTTTTAAACCCCGCGTTCTCTTGGCTCTGACCAATCACAGGCTACATCAAGCACAAAGCCACGCCCACGAGCTATAGGCACTCCCACAAGCTCCGCCCATTCGGTGGCCACGCCCCCACAAGCAAGAATCACACAAGCCCCGCCCACTGCAAGCCCTGACCAATCACAGGCCACGCCCTCCAGAAAGCCACGCCCCCCAATGTTGGGCACTCCCAGAAGCCCCACCAATGAGGATCTTCCTCTAAGTCACGCCCCTTT
>NW_024967927.1:0-2638 GCF_019238085.1 Lagopus leucura
TGCCTCACCCCAGCTCAAGCATCGTTCCCCTAGGCTCATCTCTTGAGCGGTCTGTTTTGTCCCCTTCCCCCTTCATAGCTATTTTAAAGCTCCTTCAATAAGCCCCGCTAGTTTGTGCGCTAGTATTCGTTGCCCCCTTTGAGATAGGTGGGTTCCATGGACAGACAACAGGCCAGGGGCCGAGTAAACTGCCCCATGATCAAAGAACCAAAAATTTCTGGCTCAACACCAGCCTCTGAGCCAATTATTCATTGCCTGTGCTTTCCCATTCTGCTCACAGTCCCTCACTGCCCCTGAAGGTATCGAGCAGAAGATCGCTTCAGCTCCTGCTCCTTGAACTAAATGCCCTAAACCCCTGAAATCTTTTTTCGTCGTGCGTAGGCTTGTCTGAGCAATTTCATCACTGCCCACCTGAACTACGAGTAGGGGAAAGTAGTCAGATGACCTAACCAGCTTTGGGAGTTGCTTGGTTGTGTCCCTGACCCAAGCCCCAGGTAGGCAGCACACTTCCCAACAGCCCGGGTCAGGTGTGCATATGGGGCCCTCCGTTCCTCTGAGAAGGGAGTCACCCACCACGACCACCCTTCTTTCTTTCCTGTCAGAGGCAGTCTCAAGCTATGGGGGTGACCGCCTCGCCCTAGGCTCTCTCCTAGGCAGATCCTCCAGCACCTCTTCAGTCACCTCCCCTTCAACTTCCAGCAACTGGAACCTGTTACTCAGAGTTGTGGAAGCAGGCTGGGCAGGTGGGGGCATCTCTTGTGACACCGAGTTGGGACTCTCTTCCAACCTTCCTCAACAGTGAGGTCTGTCCAACTGCGACAGGGTAGGGGGTCCACCAACTGTATGGGGTTTTTCTCCCAAAGCCCTTCCCTCTGGTAAGCCGGTGAGTCACTCCACCAGTCGATCTCCCGCTCACACTCCCTGATGGTCTTAAGTCTCTGCACCGCATCCTTGAGCTCCACCACCAGGCTGAGCAGCTCGTCCACCTGCCCACACCTCATACAGGAGAAGTCCCTGCCACTTCCCCGGGCAGAAGTAGGCTCAGGCACTCCTTGCAGCCAGAGGCCTGAACAGCATTTCTTAGCAAGCTTTCCATCTGGGTTGCCACAGTCTTCTTAGAATGAGACCACTGTCTAGTGGAGACCATGTTTCAGCCTGGGGACTCAGGGACTGCCAAGGAAAGCCAGTCTCCTGAGCAAGTATGGACCACAGCTTACAATTCTCACCACTGCACCACCTCCCACACACAGATGTAGCACCCTATAGGAAGCGTGGGCTGTGCTCACTCACTGAACCTCCCCTTTCTCAGTGAGCAGAAACAATGATTTCTCACCTGATGCAACTCATGGGTGGAAGCTAGCTATCAGGTGTGAAGGTGAGGACAGGTATTTAAACCGTGCTGCTAATATGGCAGCTCCACCCCTGGAGATTCAGGAGCCTGCCCAAAAGCTGGTGGCTCCCAGCACAAGAGCATTCCTGATGCTAGCCTCAAAGAAGCCTTAAAAAAACCTTTTAAAAAAAAAGCGTTAAAAAGAGATTTTTGGTTGTTCTTTCTTTAAACCAATAGCCAATTAGACTCGCACTCGCCACATTCACACCACTCACACCTTGCATCCAATAGTCAGCATTCACACCACACAGCAGCCGCTTATGAAGTCTCCCTTGCTGGGTAATGGACTCTGCCTACTTCCCCAGGGCACGGGAACACTGAATTCCCTGGGCAAGAGCTATAACCAATGTCCCCAGCAACAAGAGCACTTGTATTGTATGTGGAATTCCACAAGCAATCATTTTATAACAGAAACACTTAATAATCACAAAGATAACCACAATGGAAAACCAGTTTGGGCAATTACTTGTTATATGATCCTACCTGGCCCCTTCCTGGCAGCTAACTGCAAATGCCCCTGATACATTTCTGTTGTGATGATTTCTCCAAAGTATTTCGAAGCTTACATTCCTGAGCACATTATAGCCTCACTCCTGCAAGATTTCACCTGTGAGGTTCTTGGAATTCTCCAGATACCACCGCAAGTGGGACCCTGCTCCCAAGGGCTGTCCTCCCACAAGAATTGCCATGACCGAACCTCCAGCTATGGATCCACCCTCAAAGGGAGCACCCTCGCTCCTTCACCCTTCAAGATGCGTAGAGTTTAAACATTACCAAATGAAACTAGGAGCCCACTTTTGCCCCACAGAAAATGCAACAGAACAGGAAGCACTCTTCCCCAGACACAAACCCCCGGTTAACCCGAGGGCAGTTCCTTCTGGGTGACCTTAAAATCTGTAGATCTACAGCAGCGAAGAGCAGAGCTGGCCCTTGTATAGCACAGAGCTTAACCAAAGGAAGCAAAGAGAGCCAGCAGAAAGCAATGCTTCATTAGCGTAACAAAACAGCCCACATCCCTCCCCCACTCCCCCGGGTGCAGATGTGCCATGACAACGAGCTGTGAAACTGCCCAAGGCCCGGCAGCCGGCTCGGGGCGTGCTCACTGTGGGAATTGCTGCCTGGACCTGAGGCTGTGCCGAAGCGGCCAGAGCCTGGCTGGAAGCCGTCCGGGCAGCACGGCGGTGGCAGGAGGAGCAGCGAAGCCGTGCTGCGGCCAGCTCCGGGCTGAGGGCACTCGGCATCCTCTGC
>NW_024967928.1:0-2418 GCF_019238085.1 Lagopus leucura
CCCCCCCCCCCAGGCAAACCCTGTGACCCCGCAGACCGGCAGTTCAACACCTTGATCCCGTGGTGTTTGCCCCACACCGGCAATCGCCACAACCACTGGGCCGGGCTCTACGGCCGCCTCGAGTGGGACGGCTTCTTCAGCACCACCGTCACCAACCCCGAGCCCATGGGCAAGCAGGTGGGCCCTGACCTTTCACCTTTGACCCCTGGCCTTTCACCCTAACCCTGGCCCTAATCCTGATCCCAATGCTGCTCCCGACCCTGACCTGACCTGAGCCTAAACCAACACTGAGCCTGTGGACAAGCAGGTTGGTCCTGACCTTTGACCCCTGACCATTGACCCCTGACCGTTGACCCCTGACCGTTGACCCCTGATCTTTGACCCGAACACTAACCCTAATCCTGACCCCTGATCCTGACCCTAGCCCTGACCCCAATGCTGCTCCCGACCCTGACCTGACCTGAGCCTAAACCAACCCCGAGCCCATGGACAAACAGGTGGGCCCTGACCTTTCACCTTTGACCCCGGGCCCCTGACCCTGACCCCATTCTTTTGGGATTTTTTCCTCTTTCATTTTTGGGGGATTTTTTCCTTTTCCCTTTCCTTTCTTTGTTTTTCCCTTCCCGATTCCTTTCACCCGGTTTCTTTTCTCCCCTCCTATCTTTGGGCTTTCCTTCCTCTCCCCATTTCTTTGGGTTCCCTTCCTCTCCCCATTTCTTTGGGCTTTCCTTCCTCTCCCCATTCACTCGCGATTTTTTCCTCTTCCATTTTTGGGAGATTTCCTTCCTTTTCCCTTTCCTTTCTTTCTTTTTCCCTTCCCAATTTCGTTCATTCGGTTTCTTTTCTCCCCCCATTTCTTTGGGGTTCCCTTCCTCTCCCCATTTCTTTGGGATTTCCTTCCTCTCCCCATTCACTTGGGATTTTTTCCTCTTCCATTTTTGGGGGATTTTTTCTTTTTCCCTTTCCCGTCTTTGTTTTTCCCTTCCCAATTTCATCATTGAGTTTCTTTTCTCCCCTCCTATCTTTGGGCTTTCCTTCCTCTCCCCATTTCTTTGGGGTTCCCTTCCTCTCCCCATTTCTTTGGGATTTCCTTCCTCTCCCCATTTCTTTGGGCTTTCCTTCCTCTCCCCATTCACTCGCGATTTTTTCCCCTTCCACTTTTGGGAGATTTCTTTCCTTTTCCCTTTCCTTTCTTTCTTTTTCCCTCCCCGATTCCTTTCACCCGGTTTCTTTTCTCCCCCCATTTCCTCGGGATCTTTTTCCTCTCCCCACATCTTTGGGGTTTCCCCCCGTAGGGCCGCGTCCTTCACCCCGAGCAGCACCGCGTGGTGAGCGTCCGTGAGTGCGCGCGCTCGCAGGGCTTCCCCGACACCTATCGCCTCTTTGGGAACATCCTGGACAAACACCGACAGGTTTGGACCCCCCGCCCCAAAACCCCCCCCGTAGCTTCTGCCCCACGGCGCCGCCGCCGCCCCACAGCCCTTATAGGGCCGCCGGCTGCCCGCAGGTGGGGAACGCCGTGCCGCCGCCCCTCGCCAAAGCCATCGGGTTGGAGATCCGTGCCTGCGTCCGAGCCAGGATGAGGGAGGAGAGCGGAGCCAGCGTCGGTAGGGGGGCATCCGTGGGGCTGGGGGGGATCCTATGGGGCTGGGATCCCATGGGGTTGAGATGGATCCCATGAGGTTGGGATCCTATGGGGCTGGGATGGATCCAATGGGGCTGAGATGGATCCTATGGGGCAGGGATCCCATGGGGTTGAGATGGATCCCATGAGGTTGGGATCCTATGGGGCTGGGATGGATTCTATGGGGCTGGGATGGATCCCATTGGGTTGATATGGATCCTATGGGGCTGGGATGGAACCAATGGGGCTGGGATGGATCCTATGGGGCAGGGATCCCATGGGGTTGGGATGGAACCCATGGGGTTGAGATGGATCCCATGGGGCTGGGATGGATCCCATGGGGTTGAGATGGATCCCATGAGGTTGGGATCCTATGGGGCTGGGATGGATCCAATGGGGCTGGGATGGATCCTATGGGGCAGGGATCCCATGGGGTTGGGATGGATCCCCATGAGGTTGGGAACCTATGGGGCTGGGATGGATTCTGTGGGGCTGGGATGGATCCCATTGGGTTGATATGGATCCTATGGGGCTGGGATGGATCCAATGGGGCTGGGATGGATCCTATGGGGCAGGGATCCCATGGGGTTGGGATGGATCCCATGAGGTTGGGATCCTATGGGGCTGGGATGGATTCTATGGGGCTGGGATGGATCCCATTGGGTTGATATGGATCCTATGGGGCTGGGATGGAACCAATGGGGCTGGGATGGATCCTATGGGGCAGGGATCCCATGGGGTTGGGATGGATCCCATGGGGTTGGGATGGAACCCATGGGGTTGAGATGGATCCC
>NW_024967929.1:0-1066 GCF_019238085.1 Lagopus leucura
GTGGGGGGAGGATCCGAATGGGGGGCAGCGGGACCCCCAAGTGCGGGCACAGCGCGCCTCCCCCCCCACGTGCCCTGAGTTCACCCCATAGGGGCTCCCCAAAGTGTCTGTGGGCGGGGAGGGGGGGGGCTTATGAACCACCCCCCCCAAATTCCTGGCGCTGGAGGCCCCCCCTGGAGGTCCCAACCCCTTTATGTCTATGAAACCCCACGGGGGTCTCGCTGACCCCAAAGCCCCCCTCCCTATAAACCCACGGATCCAACCCACGTGAGGTTTGAACGATCCCGGAAAAGCGCTCCCTGACCCGGAAGTTATCCCTGCGTCCAATCCCATTGCGCGGTGCTCTTCGCTGCTACCCAATGGCTCAGCCTACAGGAGGAAAGGATTGCAGCGTACACTCTATCCTCCGCTCTGACTCTATGGTCACCGCGTACTTTCTCGGCGCTAGTCCTCAAGTACAACAGAGGAGCGCCGTGTAGAGCGGCCCTACCACCCACATCCGTCCTCTGTGAGCGGAAGTTCCGGTCCAAGAGCGGAAGTTCCCGTCTAGGAGAGGAAGTTCCGCCTCTTTCCTTTCCGTTTTATCCTCTTGCTCGCGTCGCAGCGGCCATGGTGGGTCTGGGCCCGCAGCGCCGCCAATCCGCCGCCATCCGCCGCCGGGAGGGGCGCGGGGGGGGCCGGGGCCGCTTCACGGGAGTGCGGGGGAGAGAACCGGCGGGGCGGAGCGGGGTTGGGTTGGGGCTTCGTTCCGCTTTAAAGGCAGCGGTTCTGAGCTCCGGGCCCGGTTGACGGTTCGCCGGTCCCGGTTCTGATGGCGCCGTTTCCTCGTTCAGGGTGTCGATATCCGCCATAACCGCGACCGCAAAGTGAGGCGCCGGGAGCCCAAAAGTCAGGATATTTACCTGAGGCTGCTGGTCAAGGTAAGGCGCGGCGGGCGGGGGGAGACTTCCGGTTTGGAGGAGGGGGAGTTCCGGTTCCGGTTTGGGGGTCCCGACGCTGCACCCCCCCCCCCCCCCCCCTCCCCGCAGCTCTACCGGTTCCTGGCCCGGAGAACGAATTCAGCCTT
>NW_024967930.1:0-2845 GCF_019238085.1 Lagopus leucura
CGGCCCCCTGCGCATGCCCGGCCTGCTCTGCCCCATAACCAGCCCCAGTGCCAGGCCTGTGGCTGCTGCCGTGCCACCACAGCCGGCCCCAATGGCAGGCCACCCATGGGTGCTGCTGTGTACCCATAGCCAGGCCACCTGTGGGTCCTGCTGTGTCCCCATAGATATGCCACCTGTGGGTGCTGCTGTGTCCCCATAACCAGGCCCATCCATGGGTGCTGCTGTGTCCCCATAGCCAGGCCATCCATGGGTCCTGCTGTGTCCCCATAGATAGGCCCATCCATGGGTCCTGCTGTGTCCCCATAGTCCGGCCACCCATGGGTGCTGCTGTGTCCCCATAGCCAGGCCACCCGTGGGTGCTGCTGTGTCACCATAGCCAGGCCATCCATGGGTGCTGCTGTGTCCCCATAGCCAGGCCACCCAGGGGTCCTGCTGTGACCCCATAGCCAGCCTCAATGTCAGGCCAATGGGTCCTACTGTGACCCCACAACCAGCCCCAACGCCAGGCCATCCATAGGTGCTGCTATGACCCCATAGCTGACCCCAATGCCAGGCCCATGGATCCTGCTGTGACCCCATAGCCGACCCCAATGCCAGGCCCATGGATCCTGCTCTCACCCCATAGCTGATCTCAATGCCCGGCCCATGGATCCTGCTCTCACCCCATAGCCGACCCCAATGCCCGGCCCATGGATCCTGCTCTCACCCCATAGCTGACCCCATAGCCAGGCCCATGGATCCTGCTCTCACCCCATAGCTGACCCCAATGCCAGGCCCATGGGTCCTGCTCTCACCCCATAGCTGACCCCAATGCCAGGCCCATGGGTCCTGCTCTCACCCCATAGCTGACCCCAATGCCAGGCCCATGGGTCCTATCACCCCATAGCTGACCCCAATGCCCGGCCCATGGATCCTGCTCTCACCCCATAGCTGACCCCAATGCCAGGCTCATGGATCCTGCTGTGACCCCATAGCTGACCCCAATGCCAGGCCCATGGGTCCTATCACCCTATAGCTGACCCCAATGCCCGGCCCATGGGTCCTATCACACAGTATTGTGGCAGACGCATGTGCTGCAGGAAGCCTGGCACCAACACCCTGAGCACACCGTAACCCAGGGAGGGGGCTCTCAGATGGACCCAGCCACCCCATAGCACCCATCCTCCTCCATTCCACGCCCCCCAGGCCGCGTCCCCCTCACTTCCCCCCCAGCCCCCCTGCTCTGTTCCCCAGGGCAGGCTCAGGCTTCTCGCAATGCCCCCATAATTACACCCTCTGCGTCCCCAGCCAAACAGCAATTAGCACCCGAGCTGCAGCCCCACACCCCAGCACCCGCCCACACCAACACAGCACCCGGATGGGCAGCGCCATGGGGCCACAGCGGGCCTCCAACCCCCCCCCCCCTCCAACCCCCTCCAGATCCCACCCACAGCCGTGCCAGCCACGAGGAGGAGGGCAGCAGGAGGCAGAAAGGGGAAGAGGGCCGCAGCTGCTTAAAGGGGGGGGGGGCAGGGGGGGGGGGGGGGGGGGGGGGGGGCCTCCAGCAACGTTCTCAGAAAGGCGCTGCTGCGCGTTGTGCAAGAGCTCAGCCCCAAGGGAGGGCGAGCGGAGGGGCAGCGGCCACCCCATGGCATCTCGGTGGCCACCCGCCTGTCACCATGGTTCAGCGATGGCATTCCTGGTGCACCGTGATGCTCCGGGCTGCCAGGACCCCAGAGGTGGGCGCAATGGACCCCAAAGGAGGGCGCAAAGGGCGCAAGGACCCCAAAGATGGGCGCAAGGGACCCCAAAGATGGGCGCAAGGGACCCCAGAGGAGGGCGCAAGGGACCCCAGAGGAGGGTGCAAGGACCCCAGAGGTGGGCGCAAAGGGCGCAAGGACCCCAAAGGTGGGCGCAAGGACCCCAGAGGAGGGCGCAAAGGGCGCAAGGACCCCAGAGGTGGGCACAAAGGGCGCAAGGTCCCCAGAGGTGGGCGCAATGGACCCCAAAGGTGGGCACAAGGACCCCAAAGGTGGGTGCAATGGACCCCAGAGGAGGGCGCAAAGGGCGCAAGGACCCCAAAGGTGGGCGCAAGGACCCTAAAGGTGGGCACAAGGGACCCCAGAGGAGGGCGCAAAGGGTGCAAGGACCCCAAAGGTGGGCGCAAGGACCCTAAAGGCGGGCGCAAGGACCCCAAAGGTGGGCGCAAGGACCCCAGAGGTGGGCGCAATGGACCCCAGAGGAGGGCGCAAAGGGTGCAAGGACCCCAAAGGTGGGCGCAAGGACCCCAGAGGTGGGTGCAATGGACCCACACCAAGAACCCTGCGAGGGAGGGAGGGAGGGAGGGAGGGAGCGTGGCACCTGCCTGCCAACCCTGCCCTTTGCTCCCCATAAAGGAGGGGAACGGCGCCAGCCCCCCCTGGCCCAGGTGTGCCAGGTGCTAAGGGCGGCAGATAAGGTGGGCGAGGCGGGCAGGGAGGGGCTGCCATGGGCACGCAGCCCTGACTCAGGGTTGGTGGCCGGGCCCCATTGGGGGTGACTCACCGCGGCCCCCCCACCCTTGGGGGTGTTGCAACCGTCCCCAGTGGCGGCAGCGGATGCAGAGGGGTTTTTTTTTTTTTTTTTTTTTTTTTTTTTTTGGGGGCTGTGCACCCAGTGTGGGGATCTCTCCGGTGGGCTGCGAGAGAGCCGCGATCCGTCCTCAGCCGGCACCATTTGGGATGCATGGAGACAGAACGGGGCACGGCCTAAAAGCGCCCCAGCACCGGGGTCACAGGGCAGCACCGGCACCGAACCACGGCACCAGAACGGGGCATGGCCTAAAAGCATCCCAGCACCGGGCACACAGGGCAGCACCGAACCACAG
>NW_024967931.1:0-6712 GCF_019238085.1 Lagopus leucura
CCTTCCCCTTCCCCTTCCCCTTCCCCTTCCCCTTTCCTTACCACTCTTTAATATTAGATGTGAACTTCATGAACGTTCTTACTCAGCCCAGGAATTCTATGTTGTTTTCTTCTGTAATTACACCAATGATAAACCACAATTGTTGAATATTTAAGAACATTTTAAATACTACTGATTAAAAATTAAAGGTCTGCCTAATAAGAAATTTATAGTAATTCTTGCACTTTTTTACTTACAGCTGTCAAATAGCTTTCAAACTGTGCCCCATTCACCCTGTGTCTGTTTTTAAATTTTATATGGCGTCTGTTTCCCAATTAAGTGGCCAGTCATAGATGAAACCTTTCCTAATCTTTTTCATATATATAATAAAATGGAATGTAATTTATAAAACAGAACTGGAGGTGGTGACAGTATAAAACAGTTTATTTTGCAGTCTTGGTCAAAACATATGGCAACAACTTTTCTAGACTTTTGCCAGATGGCAAACCTTAATTGATTTTGTCTGTTGTGTCGTATGCTAATTCTCTGTGAAAAGTGTTTTTTCAAACTCAATTAAAAAAATAATGACTTTCGTTTTCCAAATAACTAATGCTAAATCTGACATACAGATAGGTCTATATAAGCTTCAAAAGTTTATGATTATTCCAAGACATTTACACAGCAGGTAAAATTGATTCTTCAGCATGTGTATCTTTTAAGGAGAATCTGAATAAGCTTACTTTTATGATATTCTTCATCTCTCATTTCTGTTTTTCCTGTGATGTTTTTAACTACTGAGGAGAGTGTTTCATTTTGCAAGTTAGGATAATTTTGAGGACCAAGTAATATCTCAAATAATCAACATTAGACTCATTACTCTAAATACATTAACCTAGAAGAGTAGTGCATCTATCTATACATTTTAGTAAATATTATGATATAGTAACTGTTATAAAATACTGATTAACACATTTCTATGTTTCCTACGTCTATCGTACTATATATATATATATATATATATATATAATGTATATGCCAATTCTATATTTAAGAAACACTGAACTAAGATCTGTCTCTGAAGTTATTTTAATAGACAATTTTGGTATTGATAAGCATGAAAGTCCCTCTCTACCTAATAAAAAATAAGGTACAAATTTTTGATAAAGGTTCTTCCCAATGGATAAACATAGTGGACAAAAAAAAGCATTGCATTCTACAAAGATTCTTAGAGTTACACTTTCTGTACGTTTTGGTGAATATGTTAATAGCGTGTATGCTTTAATAAATAAAATTTTTAAGATCTGTAGGGTAATGGGAAATATAATAAGTCTTTATACATTTTGGTCTACTTTTATTACCATTGCTCCTTTGTTATACATATTATTTGCGACACAAGCTTAGATTTTGAACTAAAATAAGATGTGTGCATAACAGAAATCAAATGAAAGAAACTAGTCCCTAGAGAAATATGCGATCCTTTTGTAGAACCTAGCTTTAATGTACACTAGTACTTAACATATTCACAACTTATAAGGTATGAAATGGGTGTATACTGAAACAAAATATCAACCAGATCTATTTTCCTTAGCATGTTTATTTTATGACTACTTTCTTTTGAAATAGAGCAGGAGTATGGTAATGTGTGTGCAGATTAAATAGGTTGTGTTTTCTTGAGCAATAATCCAACACAGGTACAAGGCAGAAACTTTATGTTTTTCCAATACAATCCAGCAAGGGCAAATGACAGCCTTACTTGATGGCTGATATCTTTTATCGTACAGCTATGACATATTTTATGCATCACAAAGAATGATCAAACATGTCTCTGGAGCCTTTCTGTCATGGAATGTGGCCCCATATCCCATGTATGCCTTTACATTAAGGTACAATACAGCTAAACTATAATCAGGTATCTGTTTCTGAGTGGGGATTGTTTGGGAGTCCAAATGGACTCAGGAATAGTGTATTAATTTGATTTTTCATGACTTTTAATATTTAATTTTATTTAATATATTTAATGATTGTGTGGAATATTACTTGAGATAAATAGTGCATACTTAATTAATGCATATAATTAAATAATTGAAAATTTAACATATGCTTATATTTTGAAAAATAGGATGGCATATGGGTTTGTAAAAAGATGGATGCAAGACCCTTTAAGAATTCTCTACTTAATAATATTTTGAAGATTCTCACAGTATTATGTTGATATACTTGTCTCAAAAAACCTTCATAAGTTATGTCAGTACTGAGAAATTAAATATAGGTATCATGTTAATATGTAGTTAAAAATTACTTAGTTAAATATACTGTTAACTTAGTACTTAAATGTGCTCAGAGTTCTTCACCATGTTATCTGTATTTAAGATAAGACCCAAAAACAAATTTAACAGCTGATGCAGTATGTAGTCAAGAGTAAGGACTGTGGTCTTTGCTGATCATACAGATCTTTGGTCAGTTCCCCACACATAGACTTTCAGTGTGATTTGAGAAATCTATGGTATCCAATATCAGGGACTGTAAAAATGAAATAAACTTTGCTTTTGTGGATGGAGAATGAAAGGCCAAGAGAGCGTGCACCATGGCATCTTAATGGTGATTGATATTTATATTTAGCAACTAACTCAAGCCCTTGATGGAGGGCAAATTATAACACCACGCGAGATGTTTGATAAGGAAGTCTGCTATTCAGATTAACTTTTTTTTGAAGTGAACTTGCCAGATATAACATGGATCCAATTATGCTTGAAAGTGAGCCCACAATAATCTTTAAAGTCTTTGTGCACCAGTTAGCAAGGAATATAGACTGTGATTTTCAGCTATAACACACAGTCAGGACTAGGCTAGGTGATAATCAGTCAGGACCACTTCTCCCTGAAGGTTGGGTACAAACTTATGTGTTGAAACAACTTTCATACTTTTATCCAGTACAGGATGGTAGTGGCCTTTTTAACGTAAAGCAGTTTCTGTAGCACGTTCCCTGAAATTTAACACTACTGATGGAGTTGACATGTAGTGTTCATCCTTCAGTGCAAAGGAATGAACGAATCAACTTGGTAGCTCCTTTACCAGGAGGCGGATGCCGGACAGGCAATGTCAGTATTCTTATGTAAGTTGAGTGTTATTATCACAGTCATATTCAGTCCTGGCAGAGCATAGGAGAAGCCCTAAATTTTTTTCTTCAGTTGAAGCTGTTTTTCAGATATTCTGTGCTAGGACTCAAATTCTTTTGACTTTACATCTGGTTGAGGTACTTTGAAAACTACAAAAGTTCTGCTAAGAAGACTAACAGAATGGAAATCAATTAGAATTGACATGGCATAAGACTATTTTATGGATAAAAAAAAAAAGAACCACTTTTTTCTGAATGGAAAGTTAGAATTAATTTTTGAGATCCCTTTTCCTTCCTTTCATAATCTATTATGTAAGAGCAAAACTGCAAAAAATCATCTTCTGCTTTGCAGAAAGGCATGCAGGAAAAGTCCAAGAAACTTGGAGTCAAGAAACAAAAAATATATTCTTATACCACTGTCAAGGATAGATCCAAACCCACTGAGACGTAAAAAAAAAAAAAAAGACTCTTACTGAGTTTTGTGAGTTTTCTTGCTTCTTTGTGGAGTGTGAGGGAGGAGAAGAGAATGAAAGTAAGACAGAATGGAGAAGTCCGTGGGTGCAGACACTGCAGAGATGTGGAAGGAAGGACACTGAAACTCCTTTTACTACACAGACTGTAGCTCGCACCATTGAACTCCATTGAATTTTTTTCTGAAATGCAAGGGGAAAGCTCATCTGATATTGTCTAAGGAAATGTTTACAATACATATCCCAAACAACTTCTGAGAGAAAAAAATAAATATAAAAGGGAGAGTAAGGAGAATGGGATAGATCTATACCACTGAATGCATTCAAGCACACAAATTCTTCTGGAAAATTAATTGAAGTACTAAGTATATGGCATAAACTCAACTTTTCTTCTCAGAGAGTGTTTAGTGTATTGGGCTGGACATTTTAGAGGCTACAGGTTACAATGATCTATCCACTTTTCAAATGACATTTATAAAATGATGCATTTTGAAATCAGTAATTTTTATGTAGCTATTTTTAATTATACCACATTTGTTAGCTTTATTTTTCTCCTCTTTTATTCTATTTTACTCTCCCTGAGAACACCCTATTTGAGCCAATGCTTACAACAGATGTACTTAGAGAATTCATTAAAGTGATCTAATCTTAGAAACAGTCTTATATACGGCACACTAGCTTGAGGATGAAGACCTTATTGCTGGCCAGTGGTGGTCTAAAACCAGAGTGCTGTTAATTTAGTAATCAAATATATATGTAGAGATATTATTTTATTTTATTTTACACAGGAAATATATACTATTATATCTACATTTTACTAGGTTGAGTCCATATTTCAACTGGGAAAAAAAATCTCACAGAAACTGAGCAATCACATTTTCAGTATATGGTATAGTAAGTACTAGCCCGTGTGTATGAGGTCCTATTATAGAGATGTCAGTTTTAGTTTGAAACATAAACATATTTTTATTTATACATTAGTGCTTATGGTGATCAATGACCATGTGTGCAGTATATTAGAATTTGGTTTTGATCAGTAGAAAGCAATTATTCATAAAACTCAAAACAGAAGGCAAAGTTGTGAAAGAAAGGAGAAGAATTATGTCTTTCTTACGGGGAAGGTAATTTTAATATAGACGAGATTGGTCCAAGTCCTGCAGTTTGGATTGATAGATTATCTAGCAAAACTATCATTTCAATAATCTCAATGACACGGCAGCAGTGGATACTTGGTACAATATTATAAATTAAATTTACTGCAAATGTCATTGCAGAGAATATGGAGAGAGATCAGTCATTTGTATTTGTAGAAGTTAAATTAGGGAAAAATTTAAGATTCTTTGACAAAAAAAGTAACAAAAATTATCTGCATTATATAGCTATACTACAAGTTGTCGAAAAGATTTTTTTCATCATTACTTTCTTCATTAGGATACTTGAATTATAACAATATACATTCGACAAGAGAGGAATGATGTTCTTTTAAACAGAGATATAGTCTTCACAAAAATTGTTTCCAGGATTTCAGTTTATTCAATGTCCAAAAATGCTTTGTTGCTTCTGTCTAATTAAAATCTACTTGTGAAAAACTGAATAAGCCAAACTGTGAATTAGTAAATTTGTATTCATTTCCATATGCAGTCATACTGATGTGAAGGTAATGTTGGCAAAATTGATACCAGGATAGCAATGTAAAAAAAAAAGAAATATAGGAGATTTTTTTCTGTTTAGATTTTCTGTAGCCCCATTTTATTACTTCCTTTGCTATCATAATATCATAAATAAACTAAAAACTTTATGCAAAATTACAAAAGAGCTTAATTTTCAGGCACCTTAAAATCAATTATAACTGACTGAACTTAAATTCTTTTCAAAGTCAGAATTTGTAAATTGACATGAAGTTTCCTACTTAAAGGACTTCTTTGGAAAACAGAATTGGAGCATTAGTAAAAAAAATGAAATTGAAGAAAAGAACGTTAGTTGTTTTATTATTCACTGAAATAAACTAAATGCAAATAGAAATGAACTACACTGCAATTTAACATTCAGTATTCCAGCAGGTCACAGGAGGTGATTCTACCCCTCTACTCTGCTCTCAAGAGACCTCACCTGGAGTACTGCCTTCAATTCTGGAGTTCCCAACACAAGAAGGACATTGAGCTCTCGTAGCAGGTCTATAGGAGAGCCACGAAGATGATGCAAGGACTGCAGCATCTTCCCTATGAGGACAGGCAGAGAGAATTAGGGCTCTTCAGACTAAAGAAGAGAGAGTTCCAGGGAAACTTTATACTGGCCTTCCAGTAACTAAAAGGGGTCTACAGGAAAGCTGGGAAGGGACATTTTATAAAGGCATGTAACAACAGAACAAGGAGGAATGGCTTTGAACTGGAAAAGAGTAGGTTTAGACTAGATTTTAGGAAGAAATTCTTTACTGTGAGGATAGTGAGACACTGGAACAGGCTGCCCAAAAAGGTTGCAGATGCCCTTTTCCTGGACGCATTCAAGGTCAGGCTGGATGGGGCTTTGAACAACCTGGTCTAGTGGGAGGTGCCCTTATCTATAGCAGAGGATTTGCAACTAGATCTTAAATGTTCCTTCCAACCTAAACCATTCTATGATTCTATGGTTCTAAGATTTCCATGGAAACTACAACAATTACAGAGAGCACAATAACACTACTTAATACAACAAATGCTCATTTACAAAACACTATTTTTAACATATTCACCACATTTGTTATGCATTTTTGCCAGCAATGAACAAGAGCCTGCATTTTGCACTCATAAAAATTTGCATCAGTGGAGATGACTACTCCCACTACAGCTGTCACCAGTGCTGAAGCACACCACCCACTACCTTATTGTGCTGACAACCACAGAAGTAATTTATTAAAATGTGAAATGATACTTAATATTCAATTTAGTATGGGGTTTATTATAGTGACCTGCTTATTTTTTACATTACTTATACTGCTATCATAAGCACTTATATAGGTCAAAAATGTCCTCCCATATTTCACAAGGAAAGGAAAGGAAAGGAAAGGAAAGGAAAGGAAAGGAAAGGAAAGGAAAGGAAAGGAAAGGAAAGGAAAGGAAAGGAAAGGAAAGGAAAGGAAAGGAAAGGAAAGGAAAGGAAAGGAAAGGAAAGG
>NW_024967932.1:0-27287 GCF_019238085.1 Lagopus leucura
CCGAGTCCCGCGGAGCCCCGCGCGGCGTTAGCGGCCGTCCGCTCGCCGCGGGCCGTCGCGCGGCCCTTCCGCTCCCAAAGTTTGCAAAGTCTGGCGGCTCGCGCCGCTGGGGCGGCGGCGGCGGTGGGCACGGCTGCAGCGGGCGGGGGCGGTGGCGGAGGAGGCGGGGGCGGAGGGGGCGGGGTGCGGGCCGGCGGCGGCAGCAGCATCAAAGAGCCCCGATTCCTGTCGCCCTGGGAGCCATGCGCCGCTGTCTGTAATGTCAGCGGAACAGGAGAAGGACCCCATCGCGCTGAAGAGATCCCGAGGTACTGCGGGGGGAGGGAGGGGGGGTCGCAGGCCGGGCCGGGGACGGCCGGCGGGGCCTAACTCCCGCCGGGGGAGCCCTGAGGGAGCCCGCGGGGATGCCGGCCCCGAGCCGCCGCGCGCCGGGCCCCGAGCCGCCGGCCCTCCGGCCCGGGTCGCTCCCCGCGGCGGAGCGGGGCCGCGCTAAGTTTGCTCGGTGCGTTCCGGCCCGGCCCCGCGGGTTCCCGCAGCCTCCGGGCCTGGAAACGCCGAAGTCGGGATGGCGGTGCGCTGCCGGGCGCCGCGCTGCGCTCTGATCGCTGTTGTGTTTTGCTGCCTGTGCCGCCCATTAGTATGCGGCGTGCGTAGCCTTGGTGCAAGGGAATACGTCGGCGGTGCCACATGTCCGAGTTGGGGGTCGATGCGGAGCCTCTAAATCGCACGGAGTGCTTCTCTGCCCCGCGTTTGATTTCGCTCGGGGTTTTGTTTCCTCTCGCTGGGAGTTGAAACGTTTCTCCGCGGTTTTTGTCTTTCATCAGCAGTCCCAGTGCGTGGCTCTGAGGTCTGAACGGACACTGCTTTGAAATGTGCGCTGTCTGCTCTGCCTCGGGCTGCGCAGCTAGGGTCACCAGCCATCGGTTTGTGGGGTGGTTACTGTGTCCACGCTGTTCTTAAAAGCAGAAATGCATTTCTGACCAAAATAATAAGTAGGGTGTTGGAGTTGGGTGGAAATTATGTCGTAATGATAAGAGCTGAAGTTTATTGCTTCTCTTTCCCTCTCCTCCTGCTGCGCTCCTGGGATCCCATTGTTCTTAATGTTTTGAGCTTCTTGTGGGTGCCTGAGTGGCAAAAGGTGGGGATCCTGTTATCCGAATTGTCATGGATTTATAGTTCACTTCTCTAAAACAGCTGGATCACAACCTCGAGAGTGAGAGAACGGAAACGTGCGTCTGCCTTACAAAGGGGACTGGGATTCATTAGGCTCTGCTCTGAGCTCTGATTCTGCACATACGTAGGCATTTCACACACTGGAGGTACCCACCGAGTTCTGTATGATTATTGCTTCAACTCAGGCCTTGTGGGATCAGGCCCACAGTGCAGCCTCACTGGGTCTGGTTGAAGACTGGCTCTCCAGTTTTCTGTCCGTAATAAAAAGTATGTTTGGCCATTTGTAACTGCTGGGAGATGTTGTTAGAGCACTGTGAAAAAGACTGTGGCTCCCGTGCTGTAAAATCCCAGACAGAGGTTTGTCAGTGAATGGGAAAACGCTCTGTGGAGTATTTGCAGTGCGTTAAGTACAGCATAAATTATACACAAAATCATAATATCTGACTGTGTAGACAACTGAAAGTTTCAGTTCTCTGCGCTTGTTTGGAGGTGTCTGTGTGTGAAGTCAGAGAGGATGTGGGATTCGCTCCCTCTGTGCTGTCAAAGTGTAAATGGCCAAAATGCAATTCAGTCATAATACATAATAGGGGAATAGATATCAGATATGCCTTTATATCTCTAAGTCCATCTAAGTATATGATGTTCCAGTCAAACAGATTGGTTTTTTTTTCCTGCAAAATTAGTCACAAATGAAGTGATTTTTTATTTTTTTTAGACCCTTTGTGCAAATATCACAACATTCCAAAATGCTCAGTACGCAACTTAAAGACGAGTCTATGTGGCAGGTACCAGGAGTGACTTTCCCAAAAGTTTATTTTGGCTGCATGAAAATAACTCTCATTCACTCTTCTTGTGGAGGTATGCTCAGACTAACATTCAGCTTCCTTTCATGTATAAATTAAATCATTATAAAATCCACAGGGAAAACATCAATTCATAGGGCTAAATTAAATCACTGGCCTCACACAGTGAGAACTGCAAATACAAAAGCTTTGTATGTTCCAGATGTAGGACTCAGTTCTGCAAGCCCTTGCAGATGACTGATTTTCCCCATGTGAGTAATCCATGCAGTAATTGGTGGCTCTTATTATAGAATCCAGAGATTTACATGGCTAACATTTTTGAAGAATGAGATCTGAGAGGGGAAGCTTGTACATAATTTTACAAAGTTGTAACTTCTCTGATGTAAGTCGGCACTTTCCTGTGGTTCACAGTATTCCGTTTGTAGATGTAGTAATTTCTGTGCTGCTAGTTGTTGAATGAAAAGAAATCAGAATATTTGTAACGTGTTGCCATCAGCAAACACTGTGTATTAAGAATATAGGACCATATGGAGAAACGTATTTTTGCAGTTGTGAGCAAGGGTGCTCGCAGTACAGTTTCTCATAAAGGAGTTCTGGAGGAAAAGAAGCTGATGGGAAGTGCAGGGAGAGCTTTGAGCAAATACCTTGTTGAGAAGGTGATGTATAGGGTTGGTGTTTAAGGGGTGTTTGGCACCTTTATGTAAAACTATATAGGGATCATTCTGCATCTACAAGTAATGTAGCTGTGTGCTGTGCTAAGTGCATGCAGTGTTGTGTATTCTAAATCAAGGCTTAATGGTGTTTTTTTTCCTCTTCAGCTTAATCCCATGCTGCTCTGATGGTAGGTTGTACCGGGATGCACTGTGCTCAAGCATGAGTTTATTTTGGGAGCTGGATCATGACTTCATGCTGTAGTCTCTGAAATTCAGACTCAAAATTTGCCAGTAATGATAGGTGTTGATTTGAGAGGTCCAATTACATATATCTTATGAGTAATGAAATGTTTTGGGAATTACATATACATAAAACAGAGATGAAGTCTCTACAGCGACAGGCAAAGCCAAAAGGAACTTATTAAAGCTCAAGTCAAATGGGATTTTTATTTGAAGTAGGACTGGTAATTTCCCTGAAACCTGTTAAGGCAAAAAAGTGTGTGATGAGGGGAGGGAGCAAAGGCTGAGTGTAAGGAAAAAAAGGGAATTGCTGGGAGTGAGAGCTCCTTGTGGTGCATGGCTGTTGGCCTCCTTTGATCAGGAATATTTGAAGTAACTGTTGCATGTTTTAGATTGCGTATAGTAGTTCTAATTCTTCATGACGTGGGAGATTTTGTTATGCTCTTAAACAGTCCTAAAGCTGGTTTAGCTGTCTTCTGGGAGTACTGGTGTAATGTAGAGCTGGTGTGATGTCACACACGATGCTGCTCTGCATAATACTGCTGATAATTCTGTTATTTTCAGGTTGTCTTCAGTGATACAGCTGAACACACGGGTTTCTCTTTGTGCTTACATTTGGATGAAGTTTGGCTTGTATTCAGAATTTGAGTTTTGAATAAATAACAGTAATTTTTTCAGCCTATGTTGCCCACTCCTTATGGTTTCATACTGTTATTATTTTTCTAAAATAAACAAATGATTACCTTAGTGGGCCTGGGAAAAAAAATAACATATAGTTTCTTAATGTACTGATGTTAAAATCTTAGGCTGGAGTGTTGTCATGTAACCTGGAAGTGAATTCCGTGCTTTGGCTCACGGTTGCTTTTGCATTCCCAAATGGAGGTAAATTTTTTCAAATCCTGAAGACAAAACTAATGGGATAGTAAGGAATGTGCTAGAACCTAAGCTCTAAATTGAGTTTTTAAAAACAAAAACCATAATTTGTACAACTTTGAGAGCTTGTTGCATTCATAAGGTTGGGGCAAGTGCTGAGTGAAGTGCAGATATGTTTGTATAGATCAGTAAAATGAACAGTCTTTGCTTAGTATGTATTTATTTTGCCAGAGCAGCTGTGCTCTATTACATAATGAGATTTCAATGGAGTAAAGTCAGACTCGCCTACAGCCTCTCTCATTTTTGGCAGGTGTCGTTATATTTAATCAAGTCTTGCATTCAGAGAAAATTAGATCTGATAAAATGGAGATCTGACCAAACAACATAGCAGGTTTCCAATGGATATTCATAGATGTGCTACCCTTTTTTTTTTTTTTTTCCTCCTTCATGGCATATTGTAATGAGCTGTCGTGTGTCATACGGTGAGTTGGTAAGTGCCATGTCCATCTAAGTTAAATAGGGGGTGAATCTTAGGCATGGTTTTAAGCAGTTGTTCTAAAAGTTTTATGCCTTATGCAAGTAAGAAGTACTTCAATTGAAGTAGAGATGTTAAAACCTAGGGAGTGTTAGGCATGAAATGAAAGCTTGATTCAAACTGTAGTGAGCATGAATCAGGCATTAGATGGTAATAGAGCTGGATAGCTGAATGTGGGAACTTTTACCTCTGTGTATTCACTTCTTGAGGATTTGCGTTAGTTCTGGTGCCGTGCATTGTAAGTTCAATATGTGTGACAAACAGGGACATACTTAAAATACAGTCTGAAAGTAAGCTAATGCAGAATTGCACTGCTTGAAATTTTGTAGGTGGTGACGGTGGATTGGATGGGTTAGGAGGACCAGGAGTACAGCTCGGAAGCCCTGATAAGAAAAAGCGCAAAGCAAACACACAGGTAAATTCCCTTTGATTCTTAATAAGTAGTATACTCACATGTTGTTTGCTGAAATGATTGTCTTACCCTATTCAGAATACTGCTCTATTCTCACAAACTGCTTTTACACTGAAAATATTGTAGTTGTATTGTGAAGCTGAAATTTTAACTCTTCATTAAACTTTATCATGCTAGTTATCCTCACTAAAACTATTCTAGGTCTTTGTAGGTTGCCAAAGCCCTGTAAGGGGAGAAGTACGTAAGACTGCAAGACTTGCATTTTACCATATGGATTTGATTCTGAGATGGCCTTTTTTTTTTAGTGACTGTGTAGCCCTTGGTAGCAATCTGTACAACATGAGTAATTGCAGTGAGACTGCTTTTTGTAGATTTGTGGGCTAGTGGATCAGTGCAGTTTGTTAATGCTTTGACCAAACTCCTGGAGTGTTCCCTAAGTGGTTTTTCAAGCAAAAACTGTGAGGCAGGTTCAGCTCCTTTCCAGTGAATCCTTGCAAACTGGCATTTCTGTGCATTTTCTGTTTCTGAAAAAGGAAACCAGAATACAAAACATCTAAAGTAATTGGATATCTGTAGAGCTGAACGTTCCTTTGTGTATTTACTCACTATGGAGTGAGAGTATCTGTTAATTTTTTACTGCCCGGAGGGAGTAAATGTATTTACGTAGGTCAGATGATCACTTTCTTTTAGGCTTATCCAGTATTAATTGATTCCAATCCATGGGGATTTGTCTTCTCATTTTTTGTTTCCTTTCAAAGTAGTCGTGTTGAAACCTGCTCTAAGAAATAACCAGTTAATTGCAGAGCTTCACATCTCTCTACTGGAGGAGCTTGTTGCTCAGAAGTGGTGATAATGTAGAGGGCAGGTGAATTAGTTTCCTCTCTTTTCTTACCATGTTTGGAATGTGCAGGACAGGACAGCGGAAATTTGGGAAAAAAAAGTGTTCAGCCTTAGTTTATTAATATGAAGCCATCCTTTCTGTGAGGAGTTCAGGTGAAGGTGCAGTAGCTTGATGTTCCCCACAGGCTAGTCTACAATGTGGTTCATTTGTATGGCCGCTCTGAGGACATTCTGGGCTCTGGGCTCCACTGAAGACTTGATTACACTTTCTAACCAGAAATCCTTGTATTTTAATCCTACTGGCAATACTTAACAGATTGCCCACTGAATGTTCTTAAGGGACACCTGTTTGGTACACAGAATATGGAAAATTCCTGTGCACAGACTCCTGTGTTACCCATACTTTTCCTCAGGCTTCTAGTAACATTGCTTTTTTAGGTTTATATATTCTCATGGAAGCGGAGTGCCTTGAGAGATGTATTTCCAGTAAACTGAACTCCAAATGACAGTAAGGAAATACTCCAGATCTGCTCTTCAGCATTTCAGAAATGTTATGTGTGTGTTTAAAGGACACATAGCTTTTTGTGTTGCTGCATTTCTTAAGTAAAAAATGGAGGGAGAAAAAAGCTTTAAGTGTCTTCAGAAGCATGGTTGTGCAACTGAGATGGCTATAAATCACTGCTACCTGGAGCTCAAACTCCTCTCTTCCCTTCACTGAAGGTAGCTTGGTGGGTTTTGGTGAGAGAGCTTTACACAACTGAACTGTGATTTTATTTATTTATTCATTTTAGTAGTAGTGCTGCTAATCCAGGACCTTGTGGCTAGTCTTTCTTGTAGAGACATGGTAAAACTAATAAAAATGTTGTATTTAAAATGTTTTTAGGGATCTTCATTTCCTCCTCCATCTGAATATGCTCCACCGCCGAATCCAAGCTCTGACCACCTTGTAGCTGCAAATCCATTTGATGACAACTATAATACTGTGTCTTATAAACCACTTCCTTCAGGAAATCCTTATTTTGGTAATCCTGGTTATCCCGGCTTTGGAGGCTATAACACTTTCAGAATGCCACCTCACATGCTGCACAGAGTGTCCGCGCCATATGGTGGTTCCTATTCCCTCAGAAACCAGCCACACCCTCTTCCTCAAAACCCTGTAGGAATGGGTTTTAGTCGACCCCACTCTTTCAGCTTTGGTCCACATGATAGCCCAGGTTTTGCGAATCAGCCACCTTATAGTGGCAGTCAGATAAATCAGAGTGTCAGTATGCCTGGTCAGCATTTCAGACCAAATCCTGGTGAGAACTTTGGCCATTCTGGACAGATACCTCATCCTGATGTGCCACCTAACTTTGGTCCTGGAAACAATTCAAATTTTCCAAATTCTCAGCTAGAGTCAAGCCACTCTTTTGTTCCCCCACCAAGCACTTACAACCAGACAAAATCATCAGCACAAAAGCAAGACTTTAGTCTAGGTGCAAGCAAAGCATCCAGCCAGAACACTACTGCTCTTCAGCATCATCACAGGACAGAGGACATTGTGAGTCAAGGTAACAGTGACCTAAAAATTGTTACTCGAAACAACGTGGTAAATCAGGATGGTAGCCATTCTAATAGTGCTGATAACACTAATGCTGGCCATTCAAATGGGACTCAGAGTAAGTCCCGCCAGCCTCGAGGTACCACTGAAGGATGCAACTCTGAAAAGAGCAGCAAAACACCCCTTCATCCCAGTCGGCATGGTCACTCGTCCTCTGAACCCGTCTATCCGTGTGGAATTTGTACACATGAAGTTAATGATGACCAGGATGCGATCCTGTGTGAAGCCTCTTGTCAGAAATGGTTTCATCGAATCTGTACTGGCATGACTGAGTCAGCTTATGGCCTTCTTACAGCAGAAGCATCAGCAGTGTGGGGTTGTGATACGTGTATGGCTGATAAAGATGTCCAGCTAATGCGTACAAGAGAGACTGCAGGGCCGCCTGCGCTGAATACGGATGGCTAACAATGTCAATTGGTGGTACTGCTTACTATGAAGATTTGGTTGTGAATACTTTCTGTTCTGAAGACAATCGATTTGTTTGATTGCTGTCATGTTATTTTCCACTATCTGTTTTTGTTCATGAAGTTCCATCTCAACTTTTGTACTCTTAACTTTGTGTGTGCAAATATTTTACAGGGTGGAATTCTTTTTTTTGTTTCTGACAACCAATTAGAAATAGGATGTGCATTGACAGTTTTATTGAAGGCAAAAATAGGCCTTTATGAATAGTCCCTGATTTGCTAGTACTGATGTGTTAACTAACACTAGCTTTTACTATTCAATTTTAATGGTACTGTACTTGCAAGTACTCAATGCTTTTTTTTTTTCTTTCTTCTATTGTTGAATGTCCGTTACTGACGTTCTTGACATCTTTTCCTTGAATATCATGGAGATGACGTGGAGGAAGTGTGGAGTACTAATAGTTTGTATTTTTTTAGAATAAATAAGAGGATTTTGTATGTGCTTTTTCTCATTTTTGAACTAAAGCATTAACGCAATTCTAAAATCAGTGCTTTCACTCTTAGTAACACAGTGAAACCCACTAAATCTTATACCTTGGTATTTCCTTGAAAAGGCAATGATCCTTTGATTTCTCAGCAAGCACTTAATTGCTGAGGACTCTTACTAGGTCATGCAGTATAGAAAATGGTTACAAAATATGATTACATTGGAAAAAGCTAGGACAGATCAAGTTGATGAAGTCTAGTGCTTTAAATCTAGAGAATACCAAAACTGAGGTTACATGTGTAGCCTTTCTTCATTCATCTTAAGCATGTATGTTAGGATGCAGCCCCTGTTCAGTCACATACCTCTTGCTCATCCTCCATTGGTGGCTCTGTCTTCCACCCTCAACTGTGAACGGATTTAAGCAGGGAAGGTTCTGCCCATCTCTTAGAGCTGTCAGCTGGAGCCTGCTCGTTCATCCTGAGCTTACACTATCTGCTTGGCAAGAACGGTGTGAGGCAACAGAATGTGTATAGCACAGACTCTGAACTGCAAGATAATTTGACCAGCAAAGTAGTAACACTGAATTCCCACCACTGCCTCAGCCAGTCTTGTAGTTGGAGGGAGAAGGAAATGTAGAGTGAAGACAAAGAAAGCTCTCAGATCTGAGAGTTTAGCTCATACCAGGAGCCAGCAAGCAGAAATCGAGCAAACTTGAGATCTTGCAGACAAGTATGAAAGGCACTAGAACTTTAGTGTACGACTCTTAAGAATTATCCTTTATTATAGACAGTTTGACCTTATTCTTATCTCAAGCATACACCTCTCCCCCATTCTCCTTTTTTTTTTTTTTTTTTTTTTGTGGGGGAGCATCTAGCCTTGATCGCTTTGGCCTTAGTTGCATATGCAATTGAAAATCAGTGTTTCTGTAGAGAAAAGTGTTGTTTTAACTTAATGAAAGATGGTACTGTAGTAATAGGTGGCTTGTAGTGCTCACCATAGTTCTGGAAACATGATTACCGATTGCTAAAAAAACTAAATGGTATGTCAAACATTGCAGGTACTGGTCAGGTTTCTTAGTGTGATAGAAGGTGTTCAGATCTGTGGTGATGAGTGATACAGAGGCCTATATTGAATACAGACATATATATTTAAAGGCTATTTTTATGGTAAGCTTTGTTAATGAGTGAAAAGTAAGGCTTATCTGCTAATTCACCATTGTGTTTGATTTTAAATGAGCTCTAATGTTATACTGTCCTGAGAGATACTCTGCAGATGTAGATAACTGTCTTTCTTTTATTTTAATACTGAAGAGTTTTATATACCCTTTCATTGGAGAAGTATAGTATTGCCCTTCCCTTTTATAGCACCTCTCATCAGGAAAAAGGAGATAATATCTCAAGTGTAAATTACATAGTCCTTATCTTAAGGACTTCCTTTATCGAGATGTAAAGAAAGCATAAGGCAGATCCAGGGCTTCTGTTTTCAGTGCTACTTGCTTTATTTCTGACAGAGACTGAGCTTAGTCTTGTTTTCTTAGGGGTGTGATATTTAAAAAAATGAACTGCAGACCAACACAAAAACACAAATAGCTGAACAGACAAACATTGTTGATTTGTTCCTCTGGGAAACAGTTCCATTTCTATAGGAATTTACATTGTGAAGTTTGTAGTTCAGACTTAGAGCAATGTAAATGAAATAAAAATTTTGCTTAGTGACAGAAAGTTAAACAGCAGCTCCTTTGCTTATATTGTTATCTAAGCTGGTAGTCTGCAATAACATTTCCACATCCCATTTCAGTTAATGTTTCAGTGTTTTGGAGCAGATGCTATTTAAAATAGCTGTGTATTTCTTGAAATCTCTCAATCCTATTTCAAGTTAGGTGTTTTCTATGTTAGTTACCAAGATATTAGAATTTAAATAGTGTTCTTTTGAACTTCTTCTGGAATATAACGTTGAAAGGCCTTAAATCACGTATTTGTGAAACTTAGTCTAAAAAATGTCACTTATTTTCTAAACTGGGTACCATGTTGGGTTTGTATCCCACTGAATTTACTGTGCGTATTAACCTGCAAATTCAAAGCATTAGCAAATGCCAGTTTAAAAACATTAAATAACAAGCAACAAAATCAAACTTGCTGTCATCCTGATCACAGAGGTAGGACAGATTAGGATCTCAAGAACTCATCTGGCCTATATGTTTATCCTACTGGTATGCTCTTGGCATCCCTGGACTTTTTGCCTAGAGATAGGATTATACTTTGTTTTTCTCTGCATGTATTGACTAGTAGTAGTTCAAGTATGCACAGGAAAAACAGCATTTGTGTTTTGTTAGTAAGTACTAGAAAAACGTCAGCTGGTTAGAATTAGAAATTAGTTATAGGAGGGTGGGTGGGAGGGAGGGCTGGTTAGAATAGGTGAAGTTTTTTGTAATACTCTACATGAAACAGTTTGTATTGAACTACCATGTGATTCCTTCGTTATTAGTGATTTAGACTGTATTGTTGTTGCATACCAAAGTATTGCAAAGATTTTGTAGGTCTTTATGTTTTTGTGGGAAATGCCTGCGTCCTTTTTAAGTAGAATCATAGAATAATCACAGAATGGCTTAAGTTGGAGAGGTCTTTAAAGATCATTTAGTTCCAACCCTGCCATGGGCAGGGTTGTCCTCACCAGATCAGGCTGCCCAGGGCCCCATCCAACCTGGCCTTGAATGTACCTAGAGATGGAACATTCCCAACCTCTTTGGGCAGCCTATTCCAGAACCTCACCATTCTGAGGAAAGAATTTCTTCCTAACATCTAACCTACACCTTCTCTCTTTTAGTTCAAAGCCATTCCCCCTTGTCCTATCACTATCAGACCATGTAAAAAGTCGCACCCCTTCCTGCTTGTAAATTCCCGTGAAATACTGGAAGGCCCCAGTGAGATCTATCCAGAGCTTTCCTTCAAGCTAAACGAACCCAACTCTCAGCCTTTCTGCATGGGAGAGGCATTCAGGCCTGATCATCTTCATGGCCTGCCTCTGGACTCACTTCAGCAGCTCCGCATCCCTCCTGCACTGGGGGCCCCAGGCCTGGGTGCTGTAATCCAGATGCAGCCTCATGAGGGCAAAGCCGTGGGGAACTATCCCCTTTTTCCCCCAGTTGGCCACCCCTCTTTTGACACAGCCCAGGATACTGTTGGCTTTCTGGGCTGCAAGGGCACGCTGCTGGCTAGCTTCTTGTCATGCTCAGAAATGCAGCTCGTACTGCTGAAAATGTTTTTTCTTTCCCTAGGCTGAAATAAATAGGTGTGAATTGGATTGATACTTAGTTTTGGCCAGAGACCAGTTTTAAATGAGAAAATGCACAATTTGCTTTTTGAAATGCTTTATTGGTGTCAGGGTCGGTGACAGTGCTGCGTATAGGCTGGAGAGTAGGTAACAAGTCCTGCTTCTGGCTGGTTTATTGATCGCTTCTACAGCGTGTAACAAGCAGGTTGGCTGTGCCTCAATCTCTTCTTTCAGAAGGCTGAACTAATGATTATTTCCTTGGTGTGTTCAGAGGCCCAGTTATTATTTTGATATCTTCAGATGAAAGAGACAAAAGAAAAGCAATAAAGTTTTTGTTTCCTCTGTTTAAAATAAAAAATGTAATTCTGGGGGCTGCTAGAAATGAATTTATTTTGTGACCTCTAAATTTTTTGGGGGGTCTTTATAACTAATTCTTAAAGTACAATTTTCAGGCTTAACTTCAAGAGTGCAATGAAATCAATGGAACTGCAAGCACGAAGTCAGGAATGCTTCAAAGTGTTTGCAGTTCTCAGCCCCTGATATTTATAGGTGAAATGCTTTCTGTGGTTTGAGAGTTTTACAAAATCGAAGGTGTTCAAATGTAGCACCTCCTTAACATTTGTCTTGATTCCAACTTAATACAATAACACATCTGCATTAAATATCTTCCTTTTGTTTTAGATATAAACATCGCCTGCCAGTAAAACTATTGATGTAACATTTTCAAAAGAGGAAGCCGTGCTTCTTATCATGTTGTATGTGACTTAAATGACTGTTTCATATTAAAACTAATCTTTCCTTATGTACTGCTTAAATATACCTGTTTGGGGAATATCAGTTCAGTACTTTTATACAATTTTGAATGTGTTCCACATTGGTGACATGTATTTTTGCAATAATTTTTTTTGTTTCAATTTTAAATTAGAGCATGTCTGAAGTAATACATGCATAGTGCTGTGGTGTGTGGCAAAGTTAATGTATGTAATTCAAATTGGAAAAAAAGTTTCCAGACTTTGTCCAACATTTACCCTGTGGCTGGGGATTAAATTACTATGTAATACAAATTATTTCATATCATGATGTGTTTTGAGCTACTCTGTGAAGTATGTGAAACATTATTGTTTATGGGTTGGTAGCTGGCCTGGTGTCTTGCATTGAATGAGGTATGATAGGTGGTAGCAACTTGTGATAATTAAAACTGACTACATTTCAGAACATAATTTCAGCATTCTGTACGTTATCATCCTGTTGCCATAACTGTTAGTATGAAGTCCATAATATTACCCACTGACAAATGGATGAACATTTGGTAGTGAGCTCATGGGTGTGAAAATTCTGTTCCAACACTTTACTTGGTTTATAAAACATGCAATTTTAATATATTTTTTAATCTATTGGATATGGTTAGATATATGCAGGGAGATGTAGAACTGGATGTACTTTGAAGTTATCCTGCAATTACTACGTTTTGTCTGGAGCTTTCTGGAGTATTAGGACAGACCCCTCCTTAAAATTGGGAAATAAAGTGTACTTAGCAGAACCTTTAAGGCAATATAACAGTCCTACATTACATCTTTTGTTATGCACGTTCACTCTGGATGAACTGCCTCCAATTCCTTGTTGCTTTATATAGGTACAAAGGGCTCTCAAGTGCTTTAGTGTTGTGTGTCATCACTTCTGAGGTAATTAATGCTGAATGGTGTTCAGCCCCTTAGAGGTACTTCCTGTAGCTTAAAGTACTCAGTGTCTCAGTTACCTGTTTCAGACATGGCTTATGATCGTAGGGAACGCCTGTGTTTGTGTTGTTTACTGTACACGAGGAGTTGTTCCTTTTCACGTTCAAACAACTGTCAGTCTCAGAATAATTTTGATCCAGCCCCACCTTTTTCCTCAGAGCTTTGTGCACTGTATTTCAGGAATTGCTGTTCTGGAGACGGTTCAGGGCTGGAGTCATAAGAGGCATTGCCTCTTTCTAGAGACTTCTGTCACCTGTGAAGGATAGTCTAAATCTGAACTTCCATTTAACTTAAGGAAGGTGAGCTTTTAATATATTTAGGGTTTGTTTCTTTGTTTTTGCCTTTTAGTCTGTTTGTTTGTTTTTCCTGAAATGCGAAATAATACGTAGTTGCTGAGGAATTCTTACTTGAAGGACATTCTCTCCCTCAGGCTTTTATATACGGCCCTTAGAGCAGACACTGTTGCTTAGGGCCTTCTGACTTGGAATTTTTTGTGTCTCCCTTCTCCTTTTAGTGTTAAAGATGAGTTGAAAAAGGCAAGTTACTCATCTGCAGCCACCTGAGCCGTGCAAAACATGAACTGATTGTTGACTTTTTTTTTCTGTTAATAAAGATGTAATAATTGACCCTTCAGAAGATTAGAATCTGAACCAAATGTTCTTGGAAAATGTATGTGATAGATTTTGTCCATCACTGTATGCAACTTTGTTGCTTTCTGTTGTCTGGTTTCTTTTAAAATAAAGGTGGTGGGTTTTTTCTTTTTTTTTCAGGGAAATTGTCTGTTGATTTTATGAAGATGAAGTAATGCATAAATGAACTCTTTGAATATTTTGCCTGTGAGAATGCATTTGGATTGGGCATAACCCTGCAAAAAACTGTATAAATTTGGAAGAGGCAGCTCCTGTCTCTGTTGGAGAGATCTGCTGTTCTGTAGAGGCATTAATCTGAACTAAATTCAAAGCAGATTAGAAGAGGTCTTGTACCATAAGTCCCTTTTACTTATTAAAGGATGGGAAGAAATGCTAAGGCACCATTTGGCTGAATGAAATTGCAGAGCTTTTTGATTTTGGAAAGAGATTATGCAAATAATTATTTATTCTAATTAATAAAGTTCCTACTGAGCTATTACTATATTTTTTTCCTGAAGTGCCATTGCTGACATGTAGGAAATTAAACCTTACGGTGATCTTTAAAAGCAGTGGTATGCGTGGTCCCAAACCACACACTGAAAACACTTCATGGAATAAAAAGCATCTTGTAAGATGTTCCTGCTCTTTAAAAATGTGAAGGGATGAGAGAAATGGGAGAGAACTTAGAAGAGGTGTGTGTGGTGGAGAAATTATTTATTAAATTAAAGATAAGAAAGTGTAAACTATTAAAAGCAAAGTTTAAACCTTCTGAAGTCATTAGGTGGGAAGTAGACCCCTGCAAGATACGCATGTATTGGCAACTAGAGGGTCAAGAGTAGTATTATTAATTTGACTGAACTACAAATCCCTGTCCTTTAGAGCACAGGAAATAGGAATTTAAGAAGTTTTTCAGGGAATGTTTCTTGCTTTTTTGTCTGATAAGTTAATTACCAACAGAAGAAAGATTCTGAATTGACCTGTCTTCTAGTTTGTTTTGCAAAAGTGCCCCAGCAAGAGCTCATTCATATGACCAAGCAAGCTAGCAGTGTGGAGTTCTGTGATGTAGGTGGTGTTTTTTCAGATGTACGTAACAAGACAACACTGGTAAGGCCGATGAGAGATCTTTCTGAGTCCTTTTTGTGTGTTGGAGCAGCTAAGTCTGCTACCTAAGAATGTGTTAGTGACTTTTATTACATCTTCTGCAAGTGAAGCACAGAGCTTGGCATTGGAGATCCAGCATTTAAGTAAATAGATATAAATGTAAGGTACCGGAACTATTTTGTGTTACTTGAGAACATCAAATACTGGTAAATGTAACTGTGGCCTGTGTTGTAAATTGTGTATAAATAATATGTTATTTCTGGCAGGCATAAGTAGCAAGCTGCTTCATTTCAGTATATTCTCTGTGACTGAAGTAAAAATGATACCTGGATGAGAAAATCAGAAGGGCAGCAAATGTAAGACTTTTTTGTTACCTTTGGACTCTCCAGAATTGAGAAATGCCTTCCAGATAACTACTGATACATTCTGGAATGGGAGGGGATTCTAAATCACTATTACATTTTAATAATTCCATCCACTGCTGCTCTTTGAACACCTTGTCTGTTTCTTGGCTGCTTTAAAATCAAACTACCGTCCTCTCCTACCCTCAACTCTTCATCTGGAAAGCAGGCAAATAGGATGGGAACTGCTGTGTGCAGTTTTGGCCTTTCCAAGTAAGCTAAGGGTCCGTGTAGGAAAATGTTCTTTCTGGGGAAAAGGTTCTCACATGGAATTCTTCCTTAGCTTTTATTTACATTATTTATTTTATATTCTGTTACAGTTTCTTAGACTTACAGCCATGAGTTGACAGAGACATCTTGATTTAAGCCTTGGTTCAGAAATATAAACTCATCTTTTCCTGCTACAGCTGGCAACAAGGCTTCCTACTCTGTGATGCAGATCCTACAGTAAGCATGAAAATATGCATCATGCAAGGTTTAGGAAAAAAAAAATGTTACACATGCCAAGAATACTTAAAGCATTTTGACTCGGAGTCAAATCTTGTTTCGCTTGTACTTTTGAATGTTCTTGGAATGAGGATCTTAATTCATATCTCAGATTCCTGTTCATGCAAGCATTCACTCTGATTATACTGATCTGGTGAATGAAGGTGAAGAATAACCCAGAGATTATATCAATTATGATGGATTTCTTTCTCTGAAAAAGTTTTTTAAACCTCTGCAATATCTATTTCTGTGCTGTACTGAGAGCAGCAGTTAGCTCACAGTATTAACCACTGGCATCTGATCACTCCTTCAGAATATAGCCACGTCAGGAACCTTAACTCGTGTGCAATGTTAACTTGATCTTTCTTAGTCCTCCACGGGAAGAAGAGTGTGGACACATACACACACACGACTTTGTGGTTCTTTTGGATTTTTCCAAGTAGTTCCAAGTAACTATGTATTTCAGGAACTTAAATGCACCGAACTGCTCCACAGAATCACAGAATCACAGAATGGCCAGGGTTGGAAGGGACCTCAAGGACCATGAATCTCCAACCCCCCTGCCACGCATTTAATACTAGACCAGGCTGCCCAGGGCCCCATCCAATCTGGCCTTGAACACCTCCAGGGATGGGGCATCCACAACCTCTCTGGGCAGCCTGTTCCAGCACCTCACCACGCATAGTAAAGAACTTCCCCCCCATCCAACCTAAATCTTCCCTTCCTCAGCTTAAAACCATTTCCCCTTGTTCTGCAGTTACCAACCCTTTCAAAGAGTTGATTTCCCCTCCTCTCTGTAGGCTCCCTTTAGGTACTGAAAGGCTGCAATGAGGTCACCTTGCAGCCTTCTTTTCTCCAGGCTGAACAAGCCCAGCTCCCTCAGCCTGTCCTCACAGGGGAGCTGCTCCAGTCCCCTGATCATCTTTGAGGCTCTCCTCTGGACCCTCTCCAACAGCTCCCTGTCTTTCTTGTACTGGAGGCTCCAGACCTGAACGCAGTACTGCAGATGGGGCCACACAAGAGCGGAGCAGAGAGGGACAATCACCTCCCTGTTCCTGCTGGCCACCGCTCTTCTGGTGGAAGATTGCTCCAAGTGAGTTAGGTTTGCCTTCAGTCGACGTTCCCCAGAACTAGCTGCTTTCTGCGTGCTTTAGACTACTTGGACACAGGGGCATTGCTGTTTGAGGAAGGCTGGGCAGCAGCCTGTGTTACCTGCCTGGGTCAGCACTGTGCGGGGCGCTACACTGAGCTGCAGGCATGGCCTGACCCTCGTTAGAGGTCATCGGGAGCTTCAGTGCTTAAATCAGTCCTCACCTTGTAATAGTTTTTACTAGAAGTTCTCTGAGTACCAACAGCCATGGAAGTGCAGTTGGATAACATGAGCTGCATTCTATCCTGCCCTGTTCAGGTGTGAGTGATGGAAGCCAGACCAGCGTCAGCTTAGCGTCTCGGTGAGTAACAGGCCGGGATCGGACCCACAACGCCGAGTTCTGCCGAGCCCACAGTTTCAACACACGTACGCCCCGTAGCCGGGCGGTCCCGGGGCTCGGCCCACAACTCCCAGCCTGCGGCGCACCGCTCCGGCCCGGTGCCATCAGTTGCGGCTGCCGGCGGCTGCCAGCGCCTGCCGTGGGCGGTGCGGGGCCCCGGAAGCGCTCGGCCTTCCCTAGCAACGCCCGGCGCCATGCCGCTGTGGCTGCGGGAGCACAGCTGGCGGCAGAGCGGCTCCGCCGTGTACCTCTCGCTGCCCGTGCGCGGCCTGCGGGTCACCGCCGCCAACATCTTCTGCACCGAGCGGTACCTGAAGGTGGGCGGCGGGGCTGCGGTCCGGCGTCGCTCCGTTAAAAGCACGCGCTCAGCGCACCGTGGCAGCGCTGCCGATTTCGCAGCCTTTTACAAACGTTAGGCTCTGCTGTCCCTTTGCGTGAAGCAGGCTGTTCGTGCCGATCTCTCTAGGCTGCCCTGTTCCAACTAGTAATGCCAGCACCTGTCCGGTTCGGTGGGTGCTGGCTGCCTTTTCTGTAAGCTTCTGCATGAACCGTGACTTATAAGGATAAGCTCGAGGTCTGCCGTTTCTAGTTGGGTGCAGAAGATCACACGGTTTGGGTCTCTTGATCTGGTCCAGTGGTTCTAAAAACTGCACGGTGTGCTGAGTGATCGGCTTGCTGAGCAGCACTTGTTGCTGAGGTGTGCTGTGTGCTTGTGTTGTTTGGAATGTCTGAGAATGAAATAAGAATTCAGTTATTAGTACGTGTTTGTTAATTGTATTTTTATAGGTAAGCGTCCCTCCCTTTTTATTTGAAGCTGTTTTATATGCTCCTATTGATGACACAAACAGCACAGCAAAGATCGGCAATGGAATCGTTTTCTTCACTTTGTATAAAAAAGAAGTGGCCATGTGGGAGTCCCTGACTGTAGCAAATGGTAAGTTCTCTGTAGGGAAAAACAGATTGCCTGTAAAAGACCCAAGCTGTGTGAAAACTCTCTTTAATGGCTTTGCTGCTTTTCTAACTGTATTATTTGATATAGGTAAATATTACCTTTACCTTCATGGCTTCAGAAAGTGCAAGAATTCTCATCTGTCACTGAACAATGTGGGTGTCAGCTGGGAACATTTTATTTCTTTTTTTTCTGAGTCACCTTCCATTCATTCGTAGGAAATTGTAGATGATATTCGTGGTGTTGCTGGTTCCATACTGATCAACTGCTGGGGCCAAAATGCTGGTTCTGAAAAGAGAGAGAAATTATTAGAAAAGCCAGTTTGGGGGGAGGAAAGATTTCTCTGATGTAATTTTACAAATCATAACTTAAAAAGTGTAACTTCTGCAGCTACACATCTCCTAAATTGAACCTTGTTTATTGTTAAAATACAAAGTACAGCAGAACAGATAAGGAATGTAGTGGTTCTGCTGAGCACAAAACAGTGTTTCTTATGAAACTAGCACTGTGTGTTTGTGAATCTTACTTTTTCACGTTTAGAGATGGGCTTGATGAAAACTGCTTTGTGGAGCTGGAAACATTGCATTTTCTTAGACAAAATGTAAAAGAGGAATCTTGTTTTTATGAAAGTGGTACATCACAATAGAATTTCAGACCTAAATTAGTGAACAGTTTTCGTTTATTTAAGTTAACAAGGAGGAACTGCAACATCTAAGAGAGAATGCTGTTCTAAGAGCACACGAAAAGGCGAAAGAGGAGACAGAAGCAAAAAAAGTTACAAAACAGGAGCACAAGAAGTATGCTTTGGAGGCTACAATGAAGGTAAATGTAGAAGGAACTCTACAAAACATGTGGATGTAATTGCCAATTAATCTGGGAGCTGCTTGGTTAAATGTGTAAGAAGGACTCATTTTTATTACAGTGGTGGAGAATCTTGTATCTTAAAACATAGGTCTTACCAGTTATGAAATTGCTATAAAAATACTTAGAAGCTGTTTTCATTAATTACTCTGAAGAAAGTTTTTTTGTGTGTGTGTGAGAGTTCAGATTTTTATCACTTAAAAGAAGACTATAATTATGGGGCAAAATGTTAATCTATTAACATTGGCCTCTGCAAACAGTGTGAGTATTTGCTCATTTGTTGTTGACAAATATTCATTTTTTAAAAATCTCATTCAGTGAGGTGTCGTCTTCCAGAAGCACTGGTAATTAGGGCCTCATCGGAAGGCACTTCCCAGCTCCCTAGTAATCATCATCATGACTGAATCAAAGGCAGGAAGAGCTTTAAAATCAAGTATAATAAAGCAGTCCAAGTAGATTTAAAAAAAAAAAAAAAGTATTTTTTTCAGTGTAAGGGTGATATGTGAACAGCATATGTTGTGTGTTGAACTGAAATGAACTTTGAAGACAAAAGGAAAGCCTATTAAAGATTTGTTTGGGGAGTACCTTTTTCATTCTTTAATATGCAGGGAAAATTGGATCATACCTCCATAGTGGTGTAAAATAGTTGAAATATATGGCTTTTAAAAACTAATCAGTTTACTGCTCATCACAATTACAGTCATTTTAAAGCATTTTTTATAACTTTACCTGTGGGCTTTTGTTAATGATGATTATTTACTTGGGACATGATACTGGCAAAACCAATTATACCTTTTATTCAGACATCTTATTATTGAATGTTATGTGTCTCACAGTTTTATCATTTACACAGCTAGAAGAAGCAGAAAGAAAAAGAATTGAAGGTCTGAAAGAACAGGAGAGACAGAAAGTTGCTAAGGAGTTGGAGCTATGGAGACATCAGCAAAACAATGTTGAGAAACAAAAGAGGGTACAAAATGAAGGGGAACTACATGAAGAAGGAGAGCAACTAAAGGAGAAGAAAAAGGAAAAAATAAACAAAACCAGAATTCCTAATGAAGAAATTTCTAAGACCAAACTCAAAGATACAAAAGGTTGTGTTATTGAGATATATTTTAACATGCTGCAGAGCGTGGGTATAACTTTATTCCTAGATGTTTCTGGTTCATTTTTTATCTTTGTCTCTACTGTACTGAACTCTCTTTTTTTTTTTTTTTTTTTTTGGTTTGCAGTTACATTTGTGTCTTTATTTTCTTGCAATTCATTGAGCTAAAATGTGTGAGTTCTTAGCTCTCATTTAAGTCTTTGGAAACACAAGCCAAGTTTTGTTGTAGGCTTTAGCAAAATAGAACAGAAAGTCTGTCTAGCAGTGCAAAGCAAACTCTCTGAGGGTGGAGTTCATGTTACCACTGAAGTGTCTACACTGCCATTTTTTGCAGAGATAAGCAGTCTCATTTCACTCTCCCATGCCTTGGCCCTGCAGAGAGCTAATGAGGAACTAAGCCAAGAAAAGTTTGTTCCTTTTGGTTTTGTTTAAATTGTTCAGTAAGATTAGTTTTAGGTCTTACACTTGCCCTGCTAGAGAGTCATGTAAGTGAAAGAGTGCTTTAAAAAGAACCCATTTCTGACAGTGTAGTGTCAGTAATACATTGCATGCTTAGCAGCAAGAACAAATGCTGTTTGAAACTCTACTTCAATAGAATAAGTCCCAACTTTCCTGAAGGTTTATTTCTAATAACCAGAATTTCTAGATTAGGTTTATTTTGGAATTTGGTAGAAAAACAGAAAAATAATCCCTTTTCCTTCTCTTTTCAGTTCTAGTACTCTAATTCTTTTTGTAGGTCGTGGTTCCTATAGTATCTTTTCAGAGAATTTAAGAGAAGAGCAGTTGCCAGCTCCTCGATCTGCCGGTACCATTAAAATCAACTTCACATCACGAGTTTTTCCTACAGCTCTTCGAGAGTCTCGTGTAGCAGAAGAGGAAGAGGTAGGGATTGTTGTGTTTGTCTGGTGCTTCTCTTGTCTTCCAGGATGGCAAACCATTTACCCTTTGTTCAGGAAGTTGGCAAAAATGTTACCTGTGGTCTGTTCTTACCTTCCAAGGAATACAGTCTTATCTAAAGATTTAAATACTTTTCACCATGCATTGTGTAGATAAATGACTTTTTTTTTTAATTAAAAATTTGCAACACTGAATTCCATGAAGTACAAGGTTGGAAATTTCTTTGCTCTTACACTTAAGACTCATTAAGTTCTGTCTTAAAAAGGAACTCTCTGAAGCTTAGCTCTCACAATAAGTCTCTCTTGAGCTTTACTGAACAGGTATTAATAATGCAGTGACCTTACTTCTCACACAGCAATAAAATATTTGGGGAAAATAGGAAATTGTTCCTGTCTTACATTAATGAATATTTATCTCTGCCCAAAATATGAGGCAAATAGAATTCTTTTGGTAGACTGAATGAGCAGATAAGAACAGTATTTAATTTTTCCTTCAGAAATAATACTTGCAAATTGTATATTTAAAGTGGCTACAAAAACAGGCAGAAGCTCGAAGGATAATAAATGCTGATTTGTCTGAGCTGGAAGATTTAAAAGAAGAGGAGAAAAATCCAGACTGGTTAAAGGACAAGGGAAAGTAAGTCAGATTCCATATGAAGATTTATTTAAAATGAAATATTAGTTACACTGTGTTTGTAATATTTTTGGTTTATTCTAAACACAGATGAGGAATGTCTACACAGTGAAGAGTTTATTGATAGCTTAAGGGTTTTTAATCTCATAGAAAGTCATGAGATGAAATTGCTGAAGGAAATTCATCATTTAAAAATAAAATCATAAACAAATACAGCACATTTTCACACTGAGGACCGTTCAATTAGTGAAATATTATGCCTAGGTAATTTCCTGTCAGTTGCACTTATTCAGATGTCAAATACCTGTCTGAAGCAAGCACTAGGAATTTATAAAACTATTGGTGCATTTATGTAGCTGTGTTATACAGGATGTTTTGATTAGATAATCATAATCTGATGTATCTCTTAAAATTAGTCATGTGGCTGCATAAATGTGTCCACTTTTTGCTGACCTGTACATGTGACTTTGCAAAACATGATCAGTGTGCTATGTTCTGTGCATTGTTTGACGTTCTGAACATTAAGTTCTCAGAAAAAGTTGTAAACGACAAATGGAACCTGCTAAATCCATAATTTTTGCTTAATTCTTATTAAGAAGTAGATATTTGTTTCATGATGCATTATCTTGTTGAAATCACGTTTCACTTCTTGCTTTATACTTAGCAAAATGTTTGCAACAGGAAACTATCTTGCAGCTGTAAATGCATATAACCTTGCAGTCCGACTAAACAATAAGCTTCCACTGCTGTATTTGAATCGTGCTGCTTGCCATCTTAAGCTGAGAAATTTACACAAAGCCATTGAAGATTCCTCTAAGGTATAAACGTATAGATTCTCAGACTGTTGTCTTATACACACTTGTGATTTGTTATTGCAATACTTCTGTTTCAAGAAGATCTGTAAAAAAAAGTTATAGTGCAGTTCACAACTTTTAAATTTGGAATTGATATAATGAAACCAGTTGACTTGGTACATGCTTCTTTACTGGTAAAATATCATAGGAACATTTTCACTCCAAGGATTAAAACAAAACAAACCACCAACTTGGAGCAGAAAAAGTACTGAATGTGCACAAATACCTGTTGTATTATATTGTAATGTTCTTCACATGATGGGAAGAAAAAAGAGGTGGCAGAAGTAGTAAGGAAGACACCTTAAAAATACCAGACATTTTTTAGTAAGGGCTGCATCATCTCTTTGTATTAACCATGGCAGTGATAATATGTTTATCAAACTGTGGGATGAGCGATAGAAATACTAGTGAGTTATGTAGGCTGTATAGTTACATTTCAATTGTAATTTATTAAGTGAAAGGAAGATGTGTAAGTTAATCAAACAAAACCCACCCCAAACAAACAAAAAAATCAACGGAATTGTGGAAAATCTACTTGTAACTATTTCTGGTGTTTTCATTTGTGAAGGCACTAGAATTGCTAACACCACCTGTTCCTGATAATGAAAATGCTCGAGTAAAAGCATATGTGAGACGTGGCACAGCCTTTTGTCAGCTGGAGCTGTATGCTGAAGGTAAGACCTTGATCTTTGTGAACACATGCACATGGACCCATTCTGACAACTGAGTCATTGGTTTAGCTCAGTGAGACTGCTCACATCTGTGTTTTTTTTTTTTTCTTTTCAGGAAGGACAATTTACTGGCTAATTGCAATTCCACTTGATTTTTTTAAATCTTAAGTTGTCAGAGAATTGATTATACTTCTAATTCAGGGGGTACACATTAGTTTCATTGAGGAAAAGGCTTCAGTGAGTTGTGTATCATCCTCCCTTTGGTCCGTTGGGTAGTCAGTCTTTCTGTGCATTGCAGCCAAATCTTGACTGTAGCAAGCTGCTGGCCATGGAGGGTATTATGTGGAGTGAAATGAGAGGTCAGAGGTGAGACTTTCAAATTAGGAACCATTCAAAAGTGGCAGGCAAACTGATGTGAAACTAGGCTGCAGTACTTCAGCTGTTCATGAGACAACACTATACTGATTTTTAGATTATAGCATTAGCAACTATAGAACACCTTAATTAAAATAACCTGAAATATTTCTAAATTACTTGTTTGTGACCTTTGTAGTAACATGTCTTTTTAAACCTGTATATGAAATCCATATTGACCAAAAAGATGTTTATCAAGTATGTGTCATCTTTATACAGATATGAGTTATGTGTCCCTTGGCTTTGTAAGGCAAAGTTAAAACGGAAAGATGATCATAGCAAGTGAAGAATGTTCAAAATGTTTATGCAGAGCTTTTCCCAGCTGTTATCTTATCTATGAATCCCATTGTCACTTCCTTGCAATTTCACTTGTACAGGAAAGCCTAATAAGGACTACTTCCTTCCGTCCTTGTGTGCCTTTGTTATAATTTTGTCTGATGTAGAAACCATTTGATTAGGCTGTTGTGCTCATTTGTTTATTTGCTGAATAGCAAACTTAGAACAACTGTAAGATAGTCTGCAGGTGGAAGCCCTATCCTGTGAAAAGTCTTTAGGCTGAAGAAAGCCTAAGTTAGACCAAAGTTAGTTGACCTCTGTGTGTGAGCAGGGACACATACATATGATGAAGCGGGTCTCTTTTGGTGTTTCAGGACCTGAAATGTTTGTGTAGCAGTGATGTTTCCATTAAAATATTTTTTAAAAATAATAGGAACCAGGTATACATTTAGTATACTGACAGCAGTTAATCCTGTTGTTGTTCTGATCCGTTTTGCTCAATAGCAAATTTCAAGAGCAGTACTTTATGCAGTCAGCCAGGGAGCGTTTATTTCCAGTTAGTTGCTAAAGAGGAAAAGACATTTGCATTAATGATTGACGCTCTTATTAATGTATTGATAGGTCTCCAGGATTATGAAGCAGCTCTCAAGATTGATCCTAAAAATAAAACCATAGAAAAAGATGCAGAGAAGATTCGACACACAATTCAGGGAACAGTGCAAAATTCTTAAAAATAAAAAAGGAGCTTTTTGTGCCTTTTGGGGGCCTCAGAAGGAGCCTTAGTTCATGTTCTCTTCAGTATGTTGCTAACTAGATTTTTTTTTGTTTCACTTGGAATACCTATTGAATTTATAAAATACTGGATATGAGTAGTTATTTTTTGGCAAGCATGGTTCTATAACAAATACGATTAGATATACTGCATATCATTTTGATACAAGGTTGTCAAGTTTTTTTTCTGTGCTGTGTGTTGGGCTAAAGAATAAAACATACCTTTTGTACTTGATTTGAAGTTACCTACAGCCAAATAAATTATTTGTCTGGAAGTATCTACTGAATGTAGACAGTGAGTTTTCAAACATCTTCAGTAGTTCCCTGTAGTCAGCACAAAACTTCTCTTCCTGTTCTTCACCAAAGACAAAACAGTTATCTGTGCTTGGATACTAGTGAAAGTATCTGCTGTGAAGTCTATGTGAAATATAAGTTTAGTAATTTCATACATTTTATATGGATTTGCACTAGGAAATATTAATTTATTTTTAATAAATCTAACATGGATGGTAGTCTGAATTTTTGTGCCTGTTGAGCACTCGCAATTCCTGCTGCAGTCTGAAGGCTCTTCTCTTTTTTTATGTGCTTTCCTCTTTTCTTTGTGCTTCTAGAGCTTGGTATATCTGAAACTAAGACAGTGAATTCATACACTGTAATTCAGGCACCCAGTTTAGATAACCTCCACCTGAAATCATGAGGTAAATTTTATGTAGCATAGAATATTCTTTTTTAGCAGCCATGATTTGTAAATATTTGCAGACTATTTTGTATCATTTGGGCTGACCGAACAAGGGAATTGAGAAAGAATGTACAAATGTATATGTAGATAAGATATTCTGTGCAATTTTCATGCTGTTGAAACAAGGACGGGGTGGCAGGTGTTGCTTCCAGATGTTTGACCTAGAGCCTTGGGAGTTGTGCTGAGCTGAGTCAGAAATGCCGGGGGTAGCTGCCATCTTATCTGCAGATACTTACTGAATTGCAGGGCAGGGAGGTGTGAATGCTTTGTTCATGGCAGTTGAAAGGAGGGCAGTGCCTCAGTTAAGTGTAATACTACACTTGCCAAAATATGGTAACTTTCTTTCAGGTAGGTACTGAGGAGAAGCGAGGGTTAAGATAAGGAGTCACTGTTGAGAGGAGGAAGATGAAAGAAGCAGGTTCTGTTTTTGAGTCTCTAATTCTCTGGTTTGGTTTGGAGTCTGTTAGAATAACCTGTGTACATTACACAATATATACATCAATGTACAATATTGATAAGTTATATTATTGATAAGTTATACAATACTTTGTATTGTACTGATCTGCGATAGCTACTTAAGGCTGTTTCTGATGTAGGCAGGTGCCTTTTTCTACTGCTGTGAAATAGACACAGTTCCCTTACGAGAGCCTGCAGAATCGAATGTACTTGGTGGTACAGATAACACCAGCCTGTCTGGTTTGGCTACATGGGGAACAAATGGAGTAAAACTGATCTAAACACCTGAGCTTGTGCTGTGTATACCACATCAAAGTCAGTTTTGGTAGGCTGATACTTAGTGTCCTGGGATGTAGCAGTGCAGAGTTTTAAAATCAGAAAATGATTTAAACATAACCATTCCAGGAAACGACTCCTGCATTTGACTCTTGCTACAGATTTGAGTTACACATATGATAGGTTTCAAAAGTTTTATTTTTGCAGTTCGGTTTTGACTCGGAGAAGCACGTCATTAATGTGCTACATCTTTTTGGGTATGTTTTACTCACAGCAGCAAACAAAGCAACTGAAATATTTGGCTGTTATTCCCAGAACAACTGAAACAACAAAGTCAGAGTTCTTAAAGCAAAGTGTCTGGTCTGTGAGAGAACGGACTCGTTTGTTACAAAGTATGCTGCAAGTTGGGGTAGTCATAAACCCTACTTCTGTCAAAGGCAGTATTTAAATAACTGTCTTGAGATGATCCACAAGTGAGTAAGTGTTCTGGAAATGTTTGATCCAGGGGAAGATACGTATGGGGCAGCATCTGTGCAGTAGGTACTGCAGTGTTGTATTCGTATGAGGCTGTTTCAAACAGCAAAACCTGAGGCTTTGCCAAAGAACTGCTGGGCAGGAGTGTGCCGGGCTCCAGCATGCAGGGGGACATGGGATTCCAGGGGTTTGTGGGGGGAGGAGGATGAGGAGATGTTTTTTTTTCTTGGTGATTGAACTCTGAGGCATTTTCTCAGCAGAAGTCATCTTGCCCTGCTAAAGAAGCAAATTACGCTCAGCCTTTCACATACTGGGGCAGAACATCTCACATTTGTTCATGTTTGTGGTCAGAGTGTTGTGCAAGGCATGTAGTGAAATACCCGGGTGCAGCAGGGAGCTGCACACTGCTTGCTTCTGATCTTCTGTAGTCAGCTGGGGGCAGGGAGAAATGAACTCGTGTTGAGATGTAGTAGCAAAGCTTGACGTGGCATTAATTTCTGCATCAGCGATAAGCTTTTGAGCATACGTGCCTTAATGTGTGACAGGAGCAGTAAGGGCGATAAGAAAATACGTGTAAGAATAAGGCGATATGGTTGTTACGTTTCGCTTTTGGCTCTTCCAATCTGTCAGAGGCTTGCCCTAAGCAGGGCTCCCGCTCACCCCCTTTCTCATGCGAGCGGCGCGGTGCAGTCGCCCAGGAGCGCTGACCCTTCACCCGGGGCTCCGGGGATGAACCTCCAAAGGCCGGGCCGCTCCGCGGCCCCGCGCCGAGCTCGGC
>NW_024967933.1:0-2102 GCF_019238085.1 Lagopus leucura
TGGGATGGGATGGATGGGGTGGGATGGGATGGGATGGATGGGATGGGATGGGATGGGATGGGATGGGGTGGGATGGGGATGGAATGGGGTGGGATGGGGATGGCAATGAGGGTGAGGATGGAAGGGGTGTTGCTTGGGGACTGAATGGGATATGGGTAGGATGGGAAAGCTCTTTCCTATGGGAAGTGCCAGGCTCTAAAAAGCCCCAAAGGGGATCCCGAAAGAGTTGCTTTCTGGTGCTGTGCAGCTTGCCTCAAGACGCTGTGGTGGTGCTGTGGGGCTGCTATGCAAAGTGGGTGAGGAATGCCCCAACTTCAGGGCTCCCCAATCCCTGCAGGGTCTCCCGGTGCTGCCATGGAGGGGTCTTCAGTGCTCAGCCCCTCCTCATGGCAGAAACGGCGCGCCTGGGCCCGGCAGAGCCGCTGCTGGAGGACCACAGTGGTGGAGGAGGAGGCGGCTGCAGCCATGCAGGACATCCCAGAGCTGCAGTCACCCCACCTGGACGACGTCTTCCTCGAAGGTCCGCGATGCCCGCGTGCAAACGGGGGTCTGCGCACGGGATGCGTGCGTGCAGAGGGTTGTGTGCTCACCAGCGCATCGTTTCACGTGCTGCGTGTGTGTGTGCAGTGCACATCAGTGCTTGCAAGCGGCTGTGCACGTCCCTGAGCTTGGCAGCCAGCTCTGCACCGCGCCGAGTTGGTGACCACAGCAAACCCGGCTCCCTCGTGCTGCTTTATCTCATCTCTGCTCCCCGCAGGAAGCTCCTCCAGCAAGATAGAGACGTGGCTGCAGGACTGCGGGTGAGCTGCGGGGCCATGGGGGGCACGGTGCCTCCCTGTCCGTTCCTTGGGGCTTTCTGCACCCGGGGGGGGGGATGCTGGAGCCGCACAGGAGCTGCAGGCACGCATGCATCGTGCAGGAGGCACCGCTGTCCCTTCGCTCCGTGCTCAGCCACTCTGGTGCTGGGGGTGCTGTGCTCACCCTCTGAGCGTCCCCCCCCGGCCACGCCGTCCAACCCAACCTCATCCCCATCCCTCACCCCTCATCCCACCGTGCTCAAATCCCCCCTTTCCCAACCCCGCACCCCCAGCACGGTGCAGTGCAGCACTGCTGGACCTCACGGGGTTTTGCTCCGGGTTCAGGTCGTCCTTGGAGGCGCTGCCAGAGGAGCTGTGCTCACTGGGTCCCTACGGTAGGTGGGCGCTCTGTGGGCACAGCATGGAGGGGCTGAGGGTGGGGGTCTCCCCTCTGATCCCTGTCGCCCCTCGGGGTGATGCTGTCTTGCAGGCTGTGGGAGCAGCAGCACCAGCTTTGAGGACGACCTGACGCTGGGAGCTGAAGGTAGCAGCCACCCCCGGGGGTCCTTTCCTGTTCCCAACGCTCTGAGCATCCCTGGAGGATGCAGGGACAGGGAGCACACCTATGGGGAGAGGCTGTTTGTCCCGGATGGTTTCGCTGCAGTCAGAGGGGCTGCAGACACAGGGCCTGTCCCCAAACCTCCCCAGATGTCCCCTTCCATTCCCTGCCACCTCTCTGCTTCCTTTTTGCAGCTCTTCTGCTACCAGGCAACGATCAAACCTTCGGCAGGTGAGGGCAGGACCCCATCCCTGCACATCCCCACCTCTCAGCCCCGCTGCTGCCAGCGCTGCTCTGTCCCCAGGGTTGTCCCCAGGCCGTGACACCAAGTAGCATCTCTCCATGCAGGGCTCTGCAGGGCGGACGCCTCAGCCTGGGGCACAGCATGGCATCCAGCGCGCCCTCGGGCCTCACCAACCGGACCGGCTCCAGGTGGGGACCCTGATGGGTGCGGGGTCGTCCTCCCATGAGACCCATTCCCACAACAACCAAACCCTAAATCCACCCTACATCCACCTTATATCCAACCCTACATCCACCCTAAATCCAACCCTACATCCACCCTACGCCCAACCCCACATCCAACCCTATATCCACCCCACATCCACCCTACACCCACCCTACATCCACCCTACACACAACCCTACGTCCATCCTTTATCTAACCCTAATTTGACATCTAACTCTAACCCCACATCCACCCCACACCCAAACCCTACACCCAACCCTACATCCACCCCACATCCA
>NW_024967934.1:0-20592 GCF_019238085.1 Lagopus leucura
CTGTCATTCTATCATTCTCTGGAGCCTTAAAGCTCCGTGTTTTTCACATTGAAGACTAAAACAGTTCACTTCGATGAAGGAAGTTTGTATGCAGGGAGCACAGATGCTCAGCAGTGCTGAGCTCCATTCAGCACTAATGCTTGCTCAACCCACCACCATTCAGTTCTTCACCTCCACAACTGCCACCAGGCTCTTCATCTGGCTGAATCTGGACCCAGCTCCACGTCCAGGTGAAGGGACACCACTGGCTGGGAGTTAGAAAGTTCTGCCCCAGAGGGTATTGGGCACAGCCCTGAGCTGACGGAGCTCGGGGAGCGCTGGAACGCTCTCTTGGCCATAGCATTTGGGTGGTGCTGCATGGAGCCTGGAGGAGAGGAGGCTCAGGGGAGACCTTATTGCTCTCTATAACTTCCTGAAGGGAGGTTGCAGTGAGCTGGGGGTCGGCCTCTGCTCTCGTGTCATTAGTGATAGGAGCAGAGGGAATGGCTTCAAGCTACGGCAGGGGAGATTCAGGCTGGACATGAGGAAGTTTTACTGTTCAGAAAGGGTGGTCAGGCACTGCAATGGATGCCCAGGGAGGTGGTGGCATCACCGACCCTGGGGGTGTTCAAGGAAAGACTGGATGTTGTGTTGGGGGACATGGTTTAGTAGGAGCTATTGGGAATAGGTGAACGGTTGGACTGGGTGATCTTTTAGGTCTTTTCCAACCTTAGTGATTCTATGATTCTATGATTCTATGAATTGAGCTCAGTGGTCCTTGGGTGTCCATTCCAATTGCAGATATCCAATGGCTCTTTGTGACATTTGATGTGGTGCAAAGCGTCACTGCAAGCAAAGCTGTGGCAGCTCAGATCTAAGGGCACAAGTGGTTTGGGTTCCACCAGATCAGCAGGGGGTGATCACTGGGGACACGGCAGGTGCTGGGATCCCTGTGCAGGATGAAGCCCCTTCCCCAGCTGTACCAATCTGGGCAGCTCCTCCGTTGTTTGCATAAGAGCAGAAAAGACCAAGAGGCTGCCAAGACCCCTCCTGAACATCCTTCTGCTTCCATATCCGCAGCACGTGGGCGACAAGCAGTGTACGTACTGTTTGTTCCTGTTGGACCTCTGCCCAGAGCAGGGGCTGCCGAGCCCTGAGTGTGTCTTTCCTCGGATACATCCCTCCCCTTCTGCTTAGAGCCCCCAACAATGCACAACGCAGCCCCAGCCCTGCCCTGAATTCACCCCCCATCCCATCACCATCCCTGGTGTCAGCGTTCTGCAGTTCAGCAAACGCAATATCTAACAAGCCACTCACTTCCAGGGACACCAGTAAGATTGCTGGGGCCCAAACCAGGCTGCCTTTGTGATGGTGACACACGCAGTTGTGCACATTGCCTGCTCACACATGTGCACACGTGTGCGTGCACTGAGCCCGCCCCAGCGCTGTGCTGGAAGCTGCAGATTGGCTGGCAGAAGATTTGTCTCCAAGCTTTAGGGGCGTTTCTCCTCCAGAAGAAATGGTTTTCTTTTACATCTCATTTCCTCCTAAGAGGCCTGAAATGTTGCTGCACTGCAGGGGAGGGGAGGGCAATGTGGGGTTGTACTTTGACAGCTTTAGCCCAAATTTGAAGCTGAGACAGAGAGCTTGAAGCCTTCCCACTCCTTCTTGAAAACAGGCAGCCAGGAGCAGCCGAGCAGGAGCTGCAACACTGCAACAGATGGGTGCTGTCAATGGGGAAACTGAGGCCACTGCATCCCAAAGCATTGATCTCACCTGGCTCTTGCAGCTGAGAGGTGGCCCCGGTGTTTGTGAGGCTGATGCAGCTGGAAACTGAATTGCTTGCTTGTTTCTTTTTGGTTAGTTTTCTTGTAGAAGGGAGGGATGAGGAGCACAAACAGCTGAAAAGGGAAAAGAAGTTCTGTTGGGAACTTGAAGAAGCAGCCCCAGGAGATGAGGGAATCACCATCCCTGGAGGTGTTCAAGAAACATGCAGATGTTATACTGAGGGACACGGTTTAGGGTGGAAATATTGGTGCCAGGTGGACGGTTGGGCTGGATGATTTTGGAAGTCCTTTCCAACCTCGGTGGTTCTGTGAGTCTATGACTGGGCTTGGCTTGGCCCCAGATCAAAGCATGGGGCCTGATGGGTGCTCCCAGGAAGGAAAACCCCCACCCTAAACTGCAGCCACCTGCAAGGACCCCACCTCCTATTCTTTCTGTTCTTTTCCCCACTGCACAGGACAGGAGCCCAACCTGGACTTGCTTCAGGGCCGCCCTAATGCCTCCCTTTCCATCCCAGAGCACCAGAGGTATTTCCCACCCTCCTCAACGTGTTGGCAGGGGACCCTGTGGATTTTGAACTTTTCTGTGGAGCATTAAGCAGGGATTACAAAGCGGGATCAAGGGAGTCTCTCTCCTCTCTGCCCTGCAGCAAAGCAGCAGCTGGGGCCTCGCTGGCCTGTCCTGCCCTGTGTGTGCATCACAACATTCCTGCCATAATCGTGGGTGCGTGACCTCCTCCAGGCCAATCAGTTGTTTTCCTCTTCCTCGTTTTCCTCCACCACATTTACTGAAAGAGCTTTCGCTGACCGTCGCAAAGCAGAGGATGTGTGCATCCACAGGGCCAAAACTTGCACTTTTAGGGCATGTAAGCCCGTCCCAACACCTCCCATAAGGCATCCCCTTGCTGCTGGGTGGCTGCATCCCACCTGTCCTGCTCCAGGGTTAACAGAAACGAGCTTTGCTCATTGCTGTTACAAACCAGATGGGCCAGGGCACACATCCATGGGACTCGCAGCCTTTCAGCTTCACTGCCCTCCTTTGTGTGCTGTCTGTTCAGACAAAGCAGGTCTCTCTCAGCGCCGGCCAAAACGGGAGCTGGGCACGGCTGCAAACCAAAGGGGGAAAATCATAGAAGGGCTGCAATGCTGCATCAGCCATGGCTGCTTCCAGGCTCCATCCAAATCCATGTGCTCTGGTTTGGGAGAGGTTTTGCTGATGAAATTGGGATACATGCAAGCTCCCAAACGGTCTCAGATAATCAGTGATAACACTGCTCCTGAAAAGTCTGAGAAGTGGTCTGGGGAGAGCTCAAGTGCTGTAGGAAGGTTTGAGATGGTCCAGGAGGGATTCTTTAAGGCTGGGGTAGCTTCTCCATCCATTCCTGCTCCAAAAACAATGCCCAGGAGCGGGCAGAAGAAGCAGTGCAAAGATGGAGGAGCATTCACACTGCTGAATCACAAGCAGAGGTGATAATGCTGTCGCAGGGACACACAGTTTCACACCATACATCAAGCTGTGCCCCAGGCTTGCTGCATTGCATCCTCTGCAGGGAAATCAGATGCACCTGGGTCAGGGCAATCCCAAACAGAAACACAGGTTGGGTGACGAGGGGATGGAGAGCCTGAGCAGGGCTGGTCAAACACTTGGCCAAGCACTGGTAGAGCTGCCCAGGGAAGTGGCAGAGTCACCATCCCTGCAGGTGTTCCAGAGCCATGGAGATGTGGCACTGAGGGACATGGCCAGTGGGCATGGTGGAGGTGGACTTAATTTTAGTCTCTTCCAACCTTGATGGCTGTGTTTCTATGACAAAGCACTGCCTGGGACCTGCTTTGAAATGACCTTCAGTTGCCTCCTACCCCGCTCCATGCTCCCAACTGTGGGATTAGTGAACAGTTTTATCCCTCAGCCCCATTAAATCCGAGAGGTATCAGAAGGGACTCAGTATCTCCTCTAGAAACGTTTGTCCTTGCCAGCCTTGCTACAGACCATGCTTGCTCCTGGAAAGCAGAAATCCTTCACCAGCACTGTCTCATGGCAGCTTAGAAGATGTCAGACTCTAATGTGGAAAAAGAAGGTCACCTCAGCCTACAGGAACAGTTAAACGTACACAAAGCTGTGAGAGTTTATATTTGAGAAGTTCTGTCCAAACAGCAGGGTCTGGTTTCACTTGCTGTTGTAGGACAACAGCACTCCTGTGATATATCAGCGAGTGAATCAGTAACACTGCTTTAAAAAAGCCAGGCCAGCCAACCACAGCAGTGTTCACCCATTTGCATTACAGCTGCAGGTTGTGGGCAGGACTCCCAGCCCTACCCCAGGGTCTGTAGTTCTGATGCAATAAATCCTCATCTCGTTTAGGCTCAGATCCCTAGCACAAGATTTGCATTTTTACGATCATTTTGTTACTGACTGTACCCAAGCACCTGAAAGAAGCATCTCCTGCAGCTCACTGGGATATAAACCAAGGATTTTGCACAGAACAGACACTTACAGCTATGGAATGTGGCTTTTTTTCTTCAGTTATTGAGGACGTGCAAACATTAAGATGATCTTAGAGGTCCCTTCCAACCCAAACCATTCTATGATTCTATGATTTGATTGCTCTGTATGACTGGGGTTTTTTTGCTATGTGTGTATTATCATAGAATCAACAAGGTTGGAAAAGACCTCCAAGGTCATCCAGTCCAACATCCACCCATCACCAATACTTCTCCACTAAATCACATCCCTTGGTTCAACAACCTTGGCCATCCCTTCCAAGTCAGTGGACTGAAGTGCCTTTGGCCACTATATGCATCCAACAGGCACATGTGAAACGTGGGTAAATTTAATGTCTGTGCATTAAATTGGCAAGAGTTTTGCTGAGGAACTGAGCCAGTAATGGAATCGTAGAGTCATTAAGGAAAGCACAGCATTGAGAATAATGACTTAACAAAACAGTTAGGACTTCAGGGTGAGAACTATTGCAAAAAGCAACTGAAATATCATAGAATCACAGAATGGCTGGGGTTGGAAGGGAGCTCAAGGATCACAAAGCTCCAACCCCCCACCAATGCAGGGCCACCAACCTCCCCATTTCATAGCAGCCCAGGCTGCCCAGGGCCCCATCCAACCTGGCCTTGAACACCTCCAGGGATGGACGGGGCATCACAGCCTGCCTGGGCAAAATCAAAACTAATTAATTTAATAAAAATTATCAAAATTAAGCGACTCGTGGACCTTACTGCAATGCATATTAGAACACTTCCGATGGAAGTGTTTGAGGATCTCCACAAATCCCTGCTTACATTTATATTCTTGTGCTACACTCACTGGAAGGAAGAGAACACACACTACTGCCAGCGATCACAGACTGCACCCACACAGCAGCAGCAGTGCTGAGACATCACAGCAGCCCTCAGTAGATCTTAAAACGAAACCTCTCCATCCCCAGGGGCACAACCACGCTGGAAATAGCTCTGCCCAAAGAAATCCACACAAGGAGGCAGGCGGGGAGGAGCTGTGCCTTTTGGCAGCCGGGCCTTTCATTAGGGAGCAGGGAGGACGGAAGAAGGCAACTCCCAGCATCGCTCCCCCTTCCCGCTCCTCTCCCATCCCACCGCCTTCCGATCTCCTACGTGGCACTGTGGGGGCAGGGAGAGCCTCTAAGCCTGGCTGCACACAGAAAGCACTCCACGGCAGCAAATATATCCCCCTGCCGTGATGCAGATCAGCCCCATTCCTACTGCTTTTGCCTTGCAAAATAGGATCCCGACTGGATTTGGGGAGAACGCGCTCCTTTTCCGCATGTGCACAGCCCTAAGTGCGGTTATCCGAGAGCAGAGCACCCAGGGTTGTGTTGTGTGGGGATGCATTAGGAGTGCAGGGCAATTAATGATAGCATGAACGGGGGGGGCAGTAGGGGGAAAAATCAGGCAAAGGTTTGTGCTGGCTGCCTGTCCTCAGTCACAAAGAGCTGTTTTTATTCAAGTCCAAATTCCCCTTATGGAGGCAAGTCTGTTATAAGTACTCTGTCAAAGGAGTTTAATGCTTGAGAAGGATGAAAAGCTTTACAATTTATTTTAAGTGTTACTGGGAAGGGGGAAAAAAAAAGACATCCTTACCCGGGAAGTGACTAGACAGAAGGGTTTGAAGGTGGAGCAATCCAAAACCTGGCAGAGGAAAGCAGCTGCTGCTGGGAGCTTGAAGGAGCTCTTCTGGTTTCTGAGCTGGTACAGATCAGCACCATTTCCCATGTGGATTGATTGCTTGCAACCAGCAACTTCTTTTCTTTCATTCCATTGTAATAAAGCTGATCCACATCCAAGAATTCAAGCCCCAGTCAAAGAAAAGTGCTCCAAGTGTACACTGGTGTGCAAGAACGTGATGCTCAAGGTATTGCAGAACCCTCTCTCCCCATGGATCCTTCCCAGAAGGAAGCCAACTTCCACACATCACCACCATGAGGTCATTATCATCGAATCGTTAAGGTTGGAAAAGACTTCCAAGATCCCCGAGTCCAACCTCAACCCATCCCTCTGCCCGTGTTCCTAATCCTAAGGCACCTGCCTGGATGCACAATGCCCAGGGAAGCCGCCAGCTGGAAATGCAGTTTGTTCAGGTATTTCTGCACACACACGTTGCTGAAAAATAAACAAAAAATCACATCAAGCCAGAAATGACTTCCAGCTTGGCACCCAAAAGGTCGCCCAGGGAGGGGGACCTTTGGCACATTTCCCCTAGAACAGATCTTGTGCAAATAACACCGCGTGGATCCATTCAGCTGTACTAAAGGCTGTTGGGAAGGGCCTTCTCTCAGCCAGAAGCAAACAGTTGGTGAGCAGAACAAACCTGCTATCTGCTGCTGCTGTGATCCAGTTCTTGTTGCTGCTGTGAGCAGCACTGTCAGAGAAAAACACATTCTGGGTTGCTATCAGAGCTGGTGAATGGCAGCTGGGGGAAAAGCTTGAACAAGGGGGGCTCTGGGTGCTGCTTTCTAGAATTGGAGGAATGATGTTATGTGCTGATTCCAGCTCGAGGTGCTTGCAGAACAGAGCCACAGGAGTAGACAGGAGTTTTCTACAAGAGGGAGCAACACACTGAGACCTCTGCCTTCTGAGGGCAATTTGCAGAGCCAAACCCAGCATTATGGGAGGGAAATTCTTCATGTGGAGGGTGGTGAGGCCACAGCACTGCTGCCCAGAGGTGTGGGTGCCACATCACTGGAGGTGCCCACAGCTGTGGATGGGGCCCTGGGCACCTGGTAGCTCTGCCCATGGAGGGATGGGGTTGGGTGGCCTTTAAGATCCCTTCCAACCCAAACCAGTCCATTGTTCTGTGATTCTATGCCACTGTGATTAGAAGCAAGGTGAGACATAGACCACAGCTACACAACACAGTGATGCAGCATCCTCCTGCTGATGTGGTACTTACCAATGAGCACACTGTTTGATTACTGGGTGGTATCACTGGCACAGGTTGCCCAAGGAGGCTGTGGACGCCCCATCCCTGCAGGCATTGGAGGCCAGGCTGGATGTGGCTCTGGGCAGCCTGGGCTGCTGGTTGGCGACCTGCACACAGCAGGGCTTGGAGCTGGATGAGCGCTGTGCTCCTTTGCAACCCAGGCCATACTATGGTTCTATGATACCTAGAATATCACTGTGCCCCTGTGGGGCTGCCAAATTGCCATTAAAAAAAAACAACAACAAACAAACAAAAAAAAACCATCCCACACCGGCTTAAAAATGAGACAAGGGGTGAGACTAAGTGGAGTGCAGTACTCATGACTCAGCACAGAAACTTCTCCAGTTCACATTCCTCACTGCAGGAGCTCTCCACCAACCTGACACTGGCTGTCCACAGATTAACTCTTTCCATAGTATTTTGGGGCTGTGAATATTTGCTGCTGTAAGGCACCAACAGAAGATGAGCCCTTTCCAAACTGCAGAATTACTACTGGGAATGAGGATACTGACATCATGCTTATGTTATAATGAAGAACAGACACCAGGCAACCTGCTAACCTGTGAGGCAGGTGAGGTCTGGAAGCGTGGGAGATGCCATGAGTAGGGAGGTTAATGCAGGTGGGGAGATGGATGGAGAAGCAGTGTCTGTGGGATATGGTACAGTAAGGAAAACTGGGATATAGAGAAACCTGCAGATTGGCCATCAGGTCCCTGCAGAGCACATGCAGGTCTCCAAGGAAACAAGGAGACATTTCAGAAGGCAACATGTGGCTTGAAAGTGAAGTCAGATGTTAAACCTCTGCTGCCTGTGGTCACAGCTGGTCCATCGGGCAGAGCCTGTTGCAACAGCCTGAAATGCCATGAAGTTTAACACCCTGCAAAAAGAGCAGTGACACTGCAGAAGGTGCAACGACGTGCTGCACCCAAGCAGTGACAGCCTGCACCTCCTCATGCACAACCAAGCAGTGGGGGCACCGAAAAAGCTCTTCCAGAGCCCCATATCAATGCAGGAGCCCTGTTAGGACTCGGACTCAATCCCAGCCCCCGGATCCCCCCCCTTTCCAGCCGCCCGCTCCCTGCTATTGGTGGGAGGCCGGGAGAGTTCACTCGGATCCTCCCCTTCCTTTCTCCCTCCCCAGGCTGGATTTTTTTCTTTTCTTTTTTTTTTTTTTTGAGAGAGGTTTTCCCAACTTCCAGAAGTTTCTTGCCGGCCCCTTATATACCCCCTCCTCTGGACCGGGAGGTGCACAGGGAAGTGAGCCCCGATCCTGCACTGCTCCGAAGGTAAAAGGAAGGGGGTTGAGAGCCTGGGCACCCGCACTGCAAAGGGAGGAGGATGCAAGTTGTTATTTGGGGGCTGCCTGCTGCTGGCCAGCTCCATAGGGCAGGGGTATGGGAGGGTGGGTGAGGAGGGGGGTGAAGGCTTGCATGGAGGTGGGTTGGGGGTGCGGTGGGGAGGTATATGGGTGAGTTTTGGGGATGGGGTGCCCCATAAGCTGTTTTGCCCAACTGTGCTAAAGGCAAAATGTTCAAAGGTCCCCACCATTTTTGCTAGAGGTGATTGCAGTGTAGTTGAACCAGAAGTGTTTGGTTTTTTTTAGGGGGGGGAGAAGGGGGATGAGAAGAAGGGAATTATGGAAACGCCGACTTGGTCTGAGGCTGGAGAAAGCCATCAGCTCCTGCCCAGCCTTGGGGACCTTGGGGACCAGCACTCAGCACAAGACTACTAACCTCATCCTTCTGCCTGCCTTAACAAAGCCTCACCTCCTTCTGATGGCATGGAAATAATGGCATTTGCTCCAAAGTCCTGGTTCTGGTCGATCCCTCAGAGCCCTGCTGAGCAATGCAGGATGCCACGCTGGCACGGGGCGTCCCCTCGTAGGGCTGGGCTGGAGGGCTGCAAGAGAGGATGCAGTCTGTTGCACATTCCACCACTGTTATCTGGATCTATTTCCACCCTGGGTTATCGATTTGCCCATAATCTCACTCCTAAGTGAAGAATAGGAGGAATTTCTCCATCTCGCTGCTGTGGGCTGCAATCGCTCATCACAGCCCAATGCCCCAGGCTGATTTTTGGGTTTTTTTTTTTGGCCATTTGCTGAAGAAGTGAAGCATTTTTAGGCTGAGGATGTGAGCAGCGTGGGCAGCGGGTTGCTCGCAAGAGAACTACTCCCTGTATCTCTTTTCTTTCAGAATGAACAAGGCAAACGTTGACCTCACTATGAAACAGTTTCAAGGTATCTTTAGAAAGGAAAGGGGGAGGAAAAAAAAAAAAAAAAAAAAAAAAAAAAAGCAAAAACTTCCCAATTCTAAACGGCCACCCAATGTCAGGTGCGCCTTCAAGTGTGTTAAGGGCAGTTCTGAGCCCTTTGCTCAACCTGTGGCTTTGGGGCAGCTGGTGCAGCACTTCCCTCCAACAGAAAGCTTGCTCCCAAAAGGGCTTTAGGGTATAAATTGCTACGTAACTCCCATGCTGGCAATGGGTTCCTGGTGCAACTGCGCACTCCTTGCTTCGGGCTGTGTGCGTGCGTGCTTCCTTCCATATGTAATCCCAGCGGGCCCTTCGCTTCCTGCTGGCTTTGCTTTAACCCTGAAACAGCCATGCTCTCATCCCTGCGTGTACTGGGATGGCTCCAAGCAGGGTGTGAGGACAGAACCACTGGATGCAGCCCCATGGGAGCTGTGCTGGCTTTGGGTGCGAAATTGGGATTTAAGGGGTGGGAATGGGCCATCAGCAGGCTTGGCTGTGAGCACTGTGAAACTGACAAGGAGGAAAAGTCTAGCTAGAGATGGGGTGTAGGCAGATGGTTTCTCATTGCAAATACATTTTGCTGCTCATTCAATAGAGAGGGAGGCCAAACAACCCACTGGAGGACAAATGCATTCGTTTGGAGCTGGTATTCCAGTGAGCTTTCCGGACCAGCATTTAGGATTGGTCAGGCTGAGGATGTGTTTTAGCTTGGACCTCAATGGGAATGTGTGTGCTTATGTCGAGATGCATCTACCTAATGCACATAGATGCTAAAAAGGAGGAAAGAGGGGTTTCAGCAGCTCCCTTTTTTCCCCTGACTTCCTGGCAAAACTGAACAGACAAAACCAAGAGCTGCACAGCCAGCCTTGGATTTGCTGGCTGGGCACTGGCACAGGCTGCCTGGGGGAAGGGCAGGGGGATGTGGCCCCACCACCCCCAGAGGTGTTCCAGAACCATGGGGATGTGGCAGTGAGGTATGTGGTCAGTGGGCATGGAGGGGTGGGTTGGACTAGATGATCTTAGCAGTCTTTTTTGACCTTAAGGATTGTGTGATTCTCGGAGGGCGCACCTTGTGGGAAGCTCTTGTGCTCCATCTAGTGCCTAAAAAGCTGGGCACTGAGTTCTGTGGGGGTCCCCGTAGAGGACAACCCCCACCATACATTAGCCCTGGGCTGGAACTGTGCTACGTGGCCCTTAGGCAGCAGGAACATCCCACTTCTAGCTTTTCCTGACCAGTGCAGAGGTTTGATCTGCTGCTCTGGGGGCAGAAATACCCATTCCCCCACCCTTAAGTCATTGACTGTACATAGAAAAGAGAAGAATGGTCTCAAGTTCCACCAGAGGAGGTTCAAGTTGGATATTAGGGAAAATCTGTTCTCTGAAAGAGTGGTGAAGTATTGGCACATGGCTGTTCAGGGACTCAGAGAGTCACCATCACTGGAGGTGTTCCAGAGCCGTGGGAATGTGACACTGAGGGACGTGGGCATGGTAGCATGGGTGATCTTGGAGGTCTTCTCCAATCTTCATGATTCTACAATTCTGCATGAACATAATACAGTAAAAACAGGCTAGAAAGGAAGCTTTCATTCAAAAAATGCTCAGGTCCTGCATTTCGGATACAGCCTGGTCTCTTGCTTGAGGGAAGGCCCAAAGTGGATTTGGGATCATTGCATTGCAAGCACAGCACGGATGCAGATGCTCCTAGAGCCTAGGTGTGGATTTCACTGGATGGGTCTCTAAATGCTCCAGGGATGGCTTGGGACACACTAATGGTGAACCCTTCCTGCCCAGCAGGTCCCCAGACGTGTTTGGTGCTGCCAAAACCATGCAGCTTCTCCTGGTGCTCGCTCTCTGTGGCCTCGCAGCAGCTGTGCCCTCGGAGGACAGGAAGCTGAGCGACAAGGCAACAACGTTGGCCGACCGCAGCACGACGTTGGCCTTCAACCTCTACCACGCCATGGCCAAAGACAAGAACATGGAGAACATCCTGCTGTCTCCCGTGGTTGTGGCTTCTTCCCTGGGCCTCGTGTCCCTTGGAGGCAAGGCTACAACTGCCTCCCAAGCCAAGGCCGTGCTCAGTGCAGACAAGCTGAATGATGACTATGTGCACAGTGGGCTGTCGGAGCTCCTCAACGAGGTGAGCAACAGCACAGCCCGTAATGTTACCTGGAAGATCGGCAACCGCTTGTATGGCCCTGCCTCCATCAACTTTGCCGATGACTTTGTGAAGAACAGCAAGAAACACTACAACTATGAGCACTCCAAGATCAACTTTCGGGACAAGAGGAGTGCCCTGAAATCCATTAATGAGTGGGCAGCCCAAACCACGGATGGGAAACTCCCAGAAGTCACAAAAGATGTTGAGAAAACTGATGGAGCCCTTATTGTCAACGCCATGTTCTTCAAGCGTAAGTGCTGCCTTCAGTTCTTGCTACAGGTGACCCCAAACCCACCTTACGCCCATATACAGCAGCCTAAACCAACCTTGGGTCACCAGAAGCATATGGTTTCTCAGAGCACGATATATATATATTTTTTTGGTGCTCCCTTTTCTCAAATGCTGAATCTCTCTTTCCTGCAGCTCACTGGGATGAGAAGTTCCATCATAAGATGGTGGATAACCGTGGCTTCATGGTGACCCGCTCCTACACGGTGGGCGTTCCAATGATGCATCGTACAGGTAAGTTGCAAACCTGCCCCATGCCTCAGGACCAGCTGAAATGAGCTTGCTGTTGCTCAGTTTTCCACTAACTGCTTCCAAGATAACTTTGCTTCATGGGCAACGAGTGAGAGAACAAAGCGTAGCATGGCATAACTGCTGTATTCAGTCTGTGTTAACAGAGAGAATCTAGATCTGCTCTTAGAAATAAACTCTTAACTCATGATGTGAATGAAAACCACAGTTATGAGTTGCTGCCAACTCCAATGAAGCTGGGCCAGTTCCCAAAATGGCACTGAGACTTTCTTCCTTCAGTGTCAGGGGAGCCCAGGATGAACTGGCAGAAAGGCTGTGGCTATTTGCCCATACCCTGCATCTCACCATTTCCCATCTCTGATTCTGACTTCAAGGTCTCTACAATTACTACGATGATGAGGCAGAGAAGCTCCAGGTGGTAGAGATGCCACTGGCTCACAAGCTCTCCAGCATGATCTTTATCATGCCAAACCACGTGGAGCCTCTGGAGAGGGTTGAGAAACTGCTGAACAGGGAACAGCTAAAGACCTGGGCCGGCAAGATGAAGAAGAGATCTGTGGCCATCTCGCTGCCTAAGGTTGTCCTGGAAGTCAGCCATGACCTTCAGGTAAAGGGAGGCCCTTGAATAAAGCAGTTAAGCCTTGCAGCTATTTGGGGTGGGAGAGAGAAGTGGAGTAATGGACTGCCTAGGCTAGATCTTTTTCTGGTGCCTAGACTGACAGTGGATGGAACAGATTGCACTGTGTCGTGTTTGGGAAGGTTACTGACCTCTCTTCTCTTCCTAGAAACACTTGGCTGACCTGGGCCTGACAGAAGCTATTGACAAAACCAAGGCTGACCTGTCAAAGATATCTGGCAAGAAAGATCTTTACTTATCCAACGTCTTCCATGCCGCTGCTCTTGAATGGGACACAGATGGAAACCCTTATGACGCTGACATCTATGGCCGAGAGGAGATGAGGAACCCCAAGCTCTTCTATGCTGACCACCCCTTCATCTTCATGATCAAGGACAGCAAAACCAACTCCATTCTCTTCATTGGCAGGCTCGTCAGGCCCAAAGGAGACAAGATGCGTGATGAGTTGTAGTTTTTTTTTTCCAGAGCTTGTTTTGGTTTGCGTGTTTTTTAGGGGGGGATTTCAAAAAAGGGGAAACACTATTTTGTATCCTTCTCGAACTATGGGTGCTATTCAGACCAGGGTGCATTGTGATGAGAAACCAGCATACACTTTACCTCACCCCTAAATACAAAATCCATTGCACAAACCCACCTCCAGAGAACAGGGGAGCCTGGCACAGTAAGAAACCAAGTGGACAGGAACTGCCATGTGTTGTCTCAGCACTTCAGTTGAGATGTTTGGGCTTACGCCTCGGTCCTCCCTGCACCTGCTTAAGTACCTTGCATCAGCCCTGCAAAGGCACAAGCTCTCTACCTTTCCATCTCTAATGCTTCTGCACCTTTAGTTCTGCCTGCTTTTCGCTTGCTTTGGTGCCATGCAGCACCATGCTAAAGCTGCTCTGATTCCTCTGCAGTTGCTTCTTGCTTGTGGCAGAAGGCACAGGTATGCTGAGCTCAAGTGGTACAAAACAGAACAACCAGAGCAGGTTCTGTGCTTCAGCCCCAAGTGTACCACTGGGAGCAGAACAGGACACTGACAACAAGCAGGAGCTGAAATCCCGTGCTGTTGTGTCCTTCTGTCCTGCCTCACCCTGCTCTGGATGGCTGATAGATGCTTCCCCAGCAGCCAGCCGTCAGTCCTTAGCTAGAATACTGCAAAGCCAGGTGCAGCCTTGGTCTACGTTCTGCAAAATAGGTGGCTTTGAGATGTCAGCAGAGAGGCCAAAGAGGCAGGCTTGTACAGACACCTGTGGAATTATTTATGTGGCTCTCAGAATTATAAGGAGACTTTTGGGCTGACAACTCCAATTAAACAAACCAGGCAAACGGAGAAACTTCTGGTGCTCCTGCATCAGCACACAGGACTGTGAAAGAGTTTACACTGTGAAGGTTCCCCAAGTCAGAGGCAGGGCTGATACCCCATCAGCTTCTGTACCAGACCAGGGGACTCCTGCTGGCCTCTAGCAGGGAGGTGGACCAAGGCTCACTTCCACTTGCCTCAATATAAAGCTTTAATTTCCTTTACCTGACTCCTTAATGTCCCTTTTCTGCAGCTCCTCTAGCTCCCTGCTGGCTGACCTGGATAAGGGCACACTGAAAAACAAATGTATTTATAATTGTGTACGTATTTATGTCTGATAATTAGCAAGTTTCATAGCCTGCTCCAGCCTAAACTTGGAGGTTTATCCCACCTTCCTCAGATTAAAGGACACTGTCAGGTTAATCCTACTTAAAAGAACTGATGCAACCCCAAGAGCGTTGAAGCATGTGTCAGACAAGCCTTGCTGTGCACTGAGACACACTGCAAAGCAAGACATGACAAGACTATTGAAATAAGAGAAATCTGGGGTGTCACGTTAGCAGCAGTTACTTGGAACGAGCAGAGACAGCGTGACTGCATTGCTTTCCTTTGTATTTTCCTGCCAATGCATTTGCTGTCATACAAGCCCAATACTGCACTTTTTTCAGAGCACCCATGTGACTGTTTCCACTTATTTATTAACAACTAACAAGTTGTTACTTCTTGCATCTTACCAGAGATCTCATACAGCAAAAAACTCAACTTGCAACTCCAAGTTTAACCTGTCTGCACCTTCTCCAGATTTGCAAGTTTGACAGTTGCAGAAAAGCAGGTCTGCCCTAAGTCTCATCCAAGCCAGCCATGCAGGGAGGGCTTGTCCTCAGTTTCTTCCTAGTTCGTACTCCCAGGTGCTTTCCTGACTGTTGGGCAGAGGAGGGAACCCACAAGGCTGTACCCAAATGCAGAGGAAGCCTCAAACCCGGCGTGTATGCTGCACAACCTGACGAATCAGCGCACTGAAACCCATATGCTGTACCACGTTATGGAAGATGGGGGGGGGGGGGGCAGGGAGAGAAGGGGCGGGCAAAGCAGCAGATAGGGTAACTCGCATCGTTTGGATGCAGTTGGCCTATGGCTTCTCTTGTCCCTGTACCACACGATGACCGTTGTATAATTTTGAAATAAAACTTTTCCAGTGAACCCCTGGGCAGCCAGACCGACTTGCAAGGCTTGGCAGGAGACAAAATACTGTGTTTAAAAAAAGCACTTCCAGACATTCCTTGGCGTTATTAAATCTAGCATGCCTTAATCTGGAATTTATAGACCAATGCTGCGTGTGCACATCGAATTCCCATGACGTCTGTGTCATAGGAAAGGAGCTCTGTTACTAAGTATGCAAACTTGCAAGTGTCGAGCATCTTTAACACTGCACAGACAGGAGGACCTGCTGCCCTTCCCTGCTGTGACATTCAACTGGGCAGCAAATATCTGTTAGATAGCCTTGCTGACTGCTCAACTGAAAGCTTCTTTGGCTGAGATACAGTCAAAGGAAATGGAGAAAAAAGCAAGAACCTGTCGCTTCAGTCAACACAAAGCTAAGCCTTAGAAAATCTGGCAAGGTCTCACACTGCTGGCCTGTTTTTCCACTGCTGGAAAGGGATTAACATGCTGGCTATCCAAGCAACCATCTGCCACTCAGCCACAAGCAGAGTTGCAGATATCTTCTCTTTTCCCTCCACCAAAAAAAGGCAGGTGCACACATCCGTGTGCAAATCCCCAGAGCCTGAATAAGGACCAGGTGCTTGAGGGATCACAGCCTTTTTTACTGCAGAAAACTGCAGCATCCCCCCCCCAGCACCAATCTTGGCAGTCTCACAACACCATCAGCCTACAACGGCATCATTTCAAGCAAGTTAAAGCTACTTCAGATCTTCCAGAGCTCCTGAGCCTTTCTTACTCCCAGACTGTCTTGTTACAAACGTGTTTTTTATCGTTGAGAGGACTGCAGTTTAATGATACAGTTAACTAGTAAAGCTGTCCACTGTAAGATGTGTGCAGGAACCTGAAATCAGACTTGTTTTCTGGGACCCTGAGACAGCACAGCTGTTTCTACCGAACCTAGCCAGCATCTCCAGCATCACTCTGCCAGGCCAGCTTTCCAGGAGCCTTGTCAGAGATGCCAGCAACAGGAAGGCTGAGGCTCACGCTCACACATTGCCAGACAGACCAGTTCCTGATGCTGTCTGTATGAAATTCCAGTCCTTAAGTTGCCTGCCTATTTCCTGCAGAGAATAGCTTGGGTTGGAAGGAACATTAAAGCCCTCTTTCATGGGCTGGCTGCCCCTGTATCAGGCTGCTCAGGCTCCCATTCAGCCTGGCCCTGAATGCCTTCAGGAGCAGAGAATCCACAGGATTCTCTGGCCAGTTGGTGCCAGAGCCTCATCACTCCCCAGGAGAAGAATTTCCACCTGGCATCTAACTTAAACTTCCCCTCTTTGTTTAAAGCCCTTTACCCTTGTCCTATCCCTACCAGATCCTGCAAAAAGTCAGTCTCCCTGCTGTTTGAAAGCTCTCCTCAAGTACTGAAAGGCTACAAGGACGTCCCCCCAAAGCCTTCTCTTCTCCAGGCTGAACACCCTCAGCCTGTCTCCATGGAGAAGTGCTCCATCCTTGAGCATCCCCGTGCCCTCTAAACCCACAGCCCCACGTCCCTCCTGTGCTGGGGGCCCCAGGTTTGAAATGCAGTGCTCCATACAGGGCCTCAGAAGGGCACACAGAGGGGGACTGTCCCCTCCTCGCCCACTGTCCCCTCTGTTGGTGCAGCCCAGAGGACTGCTGGCCTTCCAGGTTGTGAGCACACATTGCTGACTTCTGTCCTGCTTTTCAGGAGCCCCACATCCTTCTCTGTAGGGCTGCTCTTAGTGAGTTCTCCTCCCGTCTGTACACTTATCTGGAACTGCCCTGACCCAAATGCAATAGAAAATGGGAAACTGGATGTAAAGGCACTCTTCCTAAGGAAAAAAAAAAACCTGCAGGTTTGTATAATTTCACTTAATGAAACAAATGAGTTCCAAACTGCTCAAAATGCAAACAAAAAGCTTGTGAACATCATTATCTCTTGTGATATGCATCACAGTGACTTCAATATCAGCCTGAAAGTTAATGGAGTGCTCATGCTGACTTCTCCAGCCACAGGGCTTTCACCAGACCACAGCAGGCAAGAACAGCACCAACACTCTGCACACAGCAGTGGAACAGAAGAGAGAACACATCCCTGTCTACCTCATCTAATCCTCAACTTAAGGATCTATCCATGCAACCCCACAGCTCATTAAAGCCAGTTTGCAATAGAGCAATTAAGAGACTGTCTATTCAAGCCTCAAAGGAAGATGAGTTTTTCCTCAAGCATTTAAATATGTGTGCATTTAAGTGCTTAGGACAGGTCTGAAATCTACATACACACAAAGAAATGTACTTTTTTTCCTCATGTAACGTGTGAATGCCTACCACAAAGTTCCAGAGGATCACAGAATACGATGAGTTGAAAGGCACCCACAAAAGGGCCACTGAGTACAATTCTGGGCTCCACAAGAACCACTCAAAACTCCAATCCTATTTCTGTGGTCCAAATGCATCTTCAACTCAGGTAGACTTGGTGCCCTCGTTCCACATCACCATGGACAAAGGTTACTTTTCCTAACAGGAGATGTGAAGCTCTTCTCCATAGCCCTGAAAGCCACACAGCAAACATCTCTCAGTAGAAAGGGAAATTGAAACACAGAGGTGACAAAAGCATTTAGTAGAAAATACAGTAATACTTCAAGTGAAGCCTGAGAGATTGCAACTGCTTTGGACATTGCTAAACAAGCTCCCCTCCTGGAAGCCTTGGAGAAAGACTGCAATGTAATTGTCAGTGGACTCCAAACCTCTCTCTAGAAATTAGCACCTTGTTCCCACTCTGTTTAGATCAGGATCTGTTAAGTTCACTCCAGAAGGTCACACAAGCTGTAAGAAATGCAAAGAAATTCCTTCGTACCAAAGATTCAGGCTCTTCCTGAATATACCTTGCAAAAAAGAAAAGCACCTCCACAAACACTGTCTTTTGTGATTTTATTAAGAGATGTTTTCAGGACAGTCAAGCTTCTGGTTGCAGATGTTGTAAACCCTACAATAACAACAAAAAAAAAACAACAAATAAAAAAAACTGAGTGAGATGGTGGCAAATCATTTCCTACAGCTATTTTCCTACCCAAAATGCTGAACAAGGCAACTCCAAGTGTTCCAGTTACATCTCTCACTTCCTACATTTTAGCCAACGACCTCCCCCTACACGAGCAAGTCTTGCTAGTCAGATCCCCTTGTTTCACTGCAGCCCTGCACACCCCCTGAACCCTTCTTGTTCTCGTGAGGAGTTTCAGTCAAAGCACAACCCAGGCTGGCTTTCACTAGCAGCTAAGGAAGCCTTCTGGGAAAGGCTTTAGGCCCTGTGCCCCCTGCTGCCCCCCTCACAGAAAACAGGCAGAACTTTCAAAAGCACCAGGCTGCACATTTTCATCGGTGACAACCCAGAGAATTTCCACTGATCAGTTCATTATAGAAGCGACTCAGCAGGAAAGACAGGAGTTCAAAACTTGGTGATTTACTAATGAAACTAGCCTAACATCAAGCTTGATGTACTGGCTTCTAAGAGTCAAACCTCAACTGGATACCAGTACAACCACTGCTTGAAAAATAGCATTAAAACATCCAAGCATTGAGCCCTTCTCAGACAAATGCCTCTAGGTCACTCAAATTCTGACCCAAGCTCCCCAGACCCATGCTGTAGAACACAGCAAGAAGCAGGGCACTTGGACAAGGACTTTCCCTTTCAGACTCATCATCACATCTTCATGGAAGGGCACGCTCAGTGTGCAGTTCAACTGAGTCTGCATGCACAGTTCACTCCTGCTGCTCACAGGCACTCACCTCTCAGGCAGTGGGAACTGGCTGCGGCATGGCTGGCTGTTCTGGTTTGCCACCTTTCTGCTCTGAAATGGGGGTGGTGGGCAAGATCTCTTCTTTGGGTTCCACAATGCTGACATGATCTGGAAGAGGCTTTTTGGGGCCAATCTTTCCACTTGGGTCCCATGGCAACATAATTTTGACTTTGATTCCAAGCACACCTGCAGTAAGGGACAGAACATTAAAGATAAGCTCATTGGACACAAAGTTACAAAAGCTAAGCTACCTGCACCAAAACCATCTCTCAACAACTCTGAACTGATGGAAGCTAATTAAAAGTGACAAAGCATAAAAATCTACCTAATGTAAATTTACACTGGTGTGTTTATCTCTGTTAAACTCACCGCCTTTGCTAACTGCAGCCTGGGATGACTGTGATGAGAACATGCTATAACCTGATTCTTTACTATGAGAGTGGTGAGGTGTTGAAACAGGCTGCCCAGAGAGGTTGTGGATGCCCCATCCATCCCTGGAGGTGCTCAAGGCCAGGCTGGATGGGGCCCTGGGCAACCTGTTCTAGTATTAAATGGGGGGTTGGTGGCCCTGCATGTGGCAGGGGTTGGAGATCCACGATCCCTGAGGGGTCCCTTCCAACCTGGCCATTCTGTGACTTTCCTGGGATAGCTCAGCTGGCCAATTGCACCATATTCTGGTATCCCTTCTCAGACAAATGCCTCTGAATCAACCAATGAGGAGGACATCCTGTCCAAGGCAGCCTTAGCACTGCACCACAGAACATGGCACTGACCAGGCTGTGCTGGCACAAGGACATCCCTTCTGACTCGTCATCGTATCATCACTGAAGGGAGGACAGAACAACTCTGCTCATGCTAATCTCTTCACATTTGGTGCTCTGAAATGCCTATTAAGATGCAGAAGTCACTTGTGTTTTAGTGGGAAAGGACAAGGGGATGAAAGCTGGCTTGGCTGGTTTAGCTGGAAGACTTGAAAGAGCGCAGCTGTGGTGGGAAAGCTGTCAGTAATGCTTGCTTTTTTGTGGGTCTCATTTCCCTGGGAGCCAAGAGACAGAATCCAGCAGCTCTTGAACACAGTCACTATATGTACTTATAAGGTGTTATGCTACCAGGCTCAGAACACAAATGAGTATCTGGAAAATCTGCATGTTACCAAGTGGAAACTTCAATCCCCACTAGCAGCAAAAGCCAGTGAGCACACTAAATCCTCCCACCCACATAACAGATGAAAATAAAGGTCTCCTTCAGATCTAATGCACAAGCTCCACTAGTGAGAATTTGGTTGTGGTAACTGGAGAAAACAAATTTTCTGAGAACACCCAGGGACAACACAATTGAAATACTCTCTAAGATCAGAGGTGCACTGAAATCTAAGTTACCACCTCACAGATAAGTGAAATCTCCAGCTTGAAGGCACAGAATGCACTGGGTTTTAAAGACTTGATGTACGGTTCACAGAATCACAGAATGGTTGGGTTGGAAGGGAGCTCAAGGATCACGAAGCTCCAACCCCCCACCAATGCAGGGCCACCAACCTCCCCAT
>NW_024967935.1:0-1196 GCF_019238085.1 Lagopus leucura
GCTGCCAGTTGCTGACAGCCGCTGCCAGGACGGCAAGCCCCCCACCATCTTCTGCCCGCCGCAGCCAGCTGCTGCCAGGGCCGCAAGCCCCCCACCAGCCTCTGCCAGCCGCTGTCAACCAGCGTTAGGGCGGCAAGCCCCCCAAGATCCGCTGCCAGTTGCTGACAGCTGCTGCCAGGGCGGCAAGCCCCCCGCCAGTCGCTGCCAGCCGCTGCCAAGGAGGCAAGCCCCCCACCAGTTGCTGCCAGCCGCTGCCAGCTGCTGCCAGGACCGCAAGCCCCCCACTAGCCTCTGCCAGCCGCTGCCAGGGCGGCAAGCCCCCCACCAGATGCTGCCAGCCGCTGCCAGGGACGCAAGCCCCCCACCAGCCGATGCCAGCCGCTGCAAACCGCTGCCAGGGTTGCCAGACCCCCACCAGCTGCTGCCATCCGCTGCCTGCCGCTGCCAGGGCCGCAAGAACCCACCAGCTGCTGCCAACCGCTACCAGCCGCTGCCAGGGCGGCAAGCCCCCCACCAGCCGCTGCCAGCTGCTGCCAGGTCGGCAAGCCCCCCAGCAGTGGCTGTCAGCCGCAACCAGCCGCTGCCAGGATGGGAATCCCCCCACCAGCCGCTGCAAGCCGCTGCGAACCAGGGTTAGGTCGGCAAGCTTTAAACCAGCCGCTGCCAGCCACTGCAAACCGCTGCCAGGGTTGCCAGACACCCACCAGCAGCTGCCATCCGCTGCCAGCCGCTGCCAGGGCCGCAAGCCCCCCACCAGCTGCTGCCAGTCACTACCAGCGGCTGCCAGGGCGGCAAGGCCCCCACCCACAGCTGCCAGCCGCTGCCAGGGCCGCAAGCCGCCCACAAGCCCCTGCCAGCCACTGCCAGGGTCGCAAGCCCCTTGAAAGCAGCTGCCAGCTGCTGCCAGCCACGTCCAGCCACTGCCAGAGCAGCAACGCACCCACCAGAAGCTGGTAGCCTCTGCCAGCCGCTGCCAGCCGTTTCCAGCCGCTGCCAGGGCGGCAAGCCCCCCACCAGCCGCTGCCAGCCGCTGCCAGCAGCTGCCAGGGCAGAAGCGCCCCCACCATCCGCTGCGAGCCGTTGCCAGGGCGGCAAGCCACCCACAAGCCATTACCAGCCGTTGCCAGGGCTGCAAGCCCCCCACCAGCCGCTTACAGCCGCTGCCAGCGCCTGCCAGCCGCTGCCACGGCGGCAAG
>NW_024967936.1:0-644 GCF_019238085.1 Lagopus leucura
TCAGCCCAGTTCTGCCCATCATCCCAGTTCTGCCCCTCAGCCCAGTTCTGCCCATCATCCCAGTTCTGCCCCTCAGCCCAGTTCTTCCCATCAGCCCAGTTCTGCCCATCACCCCGGTTCTGCCCATCAGCCCAGTTCTTCCCATCAGCCCAGTTCTTCCCATCACCCCGGTTCTGCCCATCAGCCCAGTTCTGCCCATCAGCCTGGTTCTGCCCATCATCCCAGTTTGACCCATCACCCCGGTTCTGCCCCTCAGCCCAGTTCCTGCCCAATATCCCAGTTCTGCCCATCATTCCAGCTCTGCCCATCAGCCCAGTTCTGCCCATAAGCCTGGTTCTGTGCAGCAGCCCAGTTCTGCCCATCACCCTGGCTTGGCCCATCAGCCCGGTTCTGTGCATCTCCCCAGTTCTGCCCATCATCCCAGTTCTGCCAATCACCCTGGTTCCCTCCATCATCCCAGTTCTGCCCATCATCCCAGTTCCTGCCCAATATCCCAGTTCTGCCCCTCAGCCCAGTTCTGCCCATCACCCCGGTTCTGCCCATCACCCCGGTTCTGCCCATCACCCCGGTTCTGCCCATCAGCCCAGTTCCTGCCCAATATCCCGGTTCCCTCCATCAGCCCAGTTCTGCCCATCAGCCCAGTT
>NW_024967936.1:654-1203 GCF_019238085.1 Lagopus leucura
ATATCCCGGTTCCCTCCATCAGCCCAGTTCTGCCCATCAGCCCAGTTTGACCCATCATCCTGGTTCTGTCCATCATCCCGGTTCTGCCCATCAGCCCAGTTCTGCCCATCAGCCCAGTTCTGCCCATCAGCCCGGTTCTGCCCATCAGCCCAGTTCCTACCCAATATCCCAGTTCTTCCCATCACCCCAGTTCTTCCCATCACCCTGGTTCTTCCCATCACCCCAGTTCTTCCCATCACCCCAGTTCTTCCCATCACCCCAGTTCTGCCCATCACCCCAGTTCTGCCCATCACCCCGGTTCTGCCCATCACCCCGGTTCTGCCCATCAGCCCGGTTCGGTCCTGCAGGTGCAGAGCTGTTTGCAGCAGCAGGAGCAGCGGCTGCAGGCGCAGCGGAGCCGGCTGGAGGCAGAGCGGGAGGAGCTGCAGCGGCTGCAGCTGTGGGTGGAGGCGGCCGAGGAGGCGCTGAGCGAGCGGGACGGCGAACCGCTGCCTGAGTGCAGCCAGCTGCTGCGGGAGCTCAGCAGGCAGCATGCGGTGAGGGGGGGGG
>NW_024967937.1:0-280 GCF_019238085.1 Lagopus leucura
CCACCAGCCGCTGCCCGCCGCTTCCAACCACTGCCAGGGCGGCAAGCCCCCCACCAGCCGCTGCCAGCCGCTGCCAGCCGCTGCCAGGGCTGCAAACCCCCCACCAGCCGCTGCCAGCCGCTGCCAAGGAGGCAAGCCCCCCACCAGTTGCTGCCAGCCGCTGCCAGCCGCTGCCAGGATCGCAATCCCTCCACCAGTTGCTGCCAGCCACTGCCAGAGCCACAAGCCCCCCTCCCGCTGCTGCCAGCCGCAGCCAGCCGCTGCCATACATTGCCGCTAG
>NW_024967937.1:380-1068 GCF_019238085.1 Lagopus leucura
GCCAGCCGCTGCCAGCAGCTGCCAGGGCAGAAGCGCCCCCACCATCCGCTGCCAGCCGTTGCCAGGGCGGCAAGCCACCCACCAGCCGTTGCCAGCCGTTGCCAAGGCCACAAGCCCACCACCAGCCACGTAAAACCGCTGCCAGCCACTTGCAGAGCCACAAGCTCCCCACCTGTCGCTGCCAGCCGCAGCCAGCCACTGCCAGGGCCGCAAGCCCCCCACCCGCCGCTGCCAGTTGCTGACAGCCGCTGCCAGGACGGCAAGCCCCCCACCAGCTTCTGCCAGCCGCTGCCAGGGCCGAAAGCCCCCCACTAGCCGCTGCCAGCCGCTGCAAAGCGCTGCCAGGGTTGCCAGCCCCCCACCAGCAGCTGCCAAAAGCTGCCAGACGCTGCCAGGGCGTCAAGCACGCCACCAGCCGCTGCCCGCCGCTTCCAACCACTGCCAGGGCGGCAAGCCCCCCACCAGCCGCTGCCAGCCGCTGCCAGCCGCTGCCAGGGCTGCAAACCCCCCACCAGCCGCTGCCAGCCGCTGCCAAGGAGGCAAGCCCCCCACCAGTTGCTGCCAGCCGCTGCCAGCCGCTGCCAGGATCGCAATCCCTCCACCAGTTGCTGCCAGCCACTGCCAGAGCCACAAGCCCCCCTCCCGCTGCTGCCAGCCGCAGCCAGCCGCTGCCATACATTGCCGCTAG
>NW_024967938.1:0-465 GCF_019238085.1 Lagopus leucura
ATGGGGGCAGTGAGGAAGAAATGGGGGGGAAATGGGGGGAAATGGGGGGAAATAGGGTGGAAATGGGGGGGATGGGGGGAAATGGGGGCAGTGAGGGGAAAATGGGGGGGAAATGGGGGGAATGGGGGAAATGGGGGGAAATGGCGGGGATGGAGGGAAATGGGGGGAAATGGGGGGGGAATGGGGGGGATGGGGGGGGATGGGGGGAAATGGGGGCAGTGAGGAAGAAATGGGGGGGAAATGGGGGGAACCCCATAGGTCCCCACAGAGCCCCACAGAGCCCCATAGAGCCCCATATGTCCCCACAGAGCTCCACAGAGCCCCATAGAGCCCCATAGAACCCCATAGAACCCCATATGTCCCCACAGAGCCCCCACAGAGCCCCATAGAACCCCATATGTCCCCATAGAGCTCCACAGAGCCCCATAGAGCCCCATAGAACCCCATATGTCCCCACAGAGCCCC
>NW_024967938.1:565-1033 GCF_019238085.1 Lagopus leucura
CCACAGAGCCCCATAGAGCCCCATAGAACCCCATAGAACCCCATATGTCCCCATAGAGCCCCATAGAGCCCCATAGAACCCCATAGAACCCCACATGTCCCCATAGAGCCCCACAGAGCCCCATAGAACCCCATAAAACCCCACAGAGCCCCTTTGTCCCCATAAAAGCTTTTACTGGTGGGGTGGAGCTGCCACCGCCCTCATTAGGGGACAATGCCACCGCCGTGACCTCTGACCCCGGAGCGGCAGCCGTGGGGACACCTCCCGTGTCACCAAACGTGTGACCCCAAAGTGACACCCGCTGTGACGTCACCCCCCGTGGGTCCCCATAGTGCCACCACCGGTGTCCCCATAGTGCCACCATGTGTGTCCCCATAGTGCCACCACGTGTGTCCCCATAGTGCCACCACCGGTGTCCCCATAGTGCCACCATGTGGGTCCCCATAGTGCCACCATGTGGGTCCCCAT
>NW_024967938.1:1133-1501 GCF_019238085.1 Lagopus leucura
TGTCACCTCCTGTGTGTCCCCATAGTGCCACCACGTGGGTCCCCATAGTGCCACCAAGGGTCACCACGCGTGTCTCACGTGTCCCAGTGTCACCACGTGTCACCTCCCATGTGTCCCAGTGTCACTGTGTGTGTCCCCATAGCGCCACCACAGGTGTCCCTTTGTGTGTCCCAATGTCACTCTGTGTGTCACCCCCTGTGTGTCCCCAGTGCCATCCGCTGTGTCCCCGTAGTGCCACCACCTGTGTCACCATGCGTGTCACCTCACACGTGTCCCAATGTCACTCTGTCTGTCACCACCTGTGTGTCACCTCCCGTGTGTCCCCATACTGCCACCAAGTGTCACCACGCGTGTCTCACGTGTCCCAG
>NW_024967939.1:0-1097 GCF_019238085.1 Lagopus leucura
TTATGGCCGCATTCCGCCACCAGCACCGGATCGGTGAAGTATTCCAAGCACACCGGGCAGGTGAGCTCGTCCTGAAGGCTCCGAGCGGCGCTGCAAGGAGCGGGCGGGACGGCGGGAGGAGCGGGCGGGGCCTCCATCGCCGCTCGGAGCTCCGCGGGGAGGTCCGCACTGCTCTGCGCCGCCGCCCCGACTGACGGCCGGAAGGGGCGGGGCTACGCGTGCGCGGTGCGGAACGGGAGTCTGCGCGTGCGCGGTGCGGAAGGGGGCGGGGCCACGCGTGCGTGGCGCGCGGCGCTGCCTGCTGTCTCTAGGGTGGGAGGGGGGAGTGCGCATGCGTGGTTTCCGGGGTTGCTCGTGTGCGCAGGCGTGGGGTATGGGAGGTGTGGCGGGGAGCGCAATGCGCATGCGTAGAGTCATCCATTGAGAGCCGGGTTTGGGGGGGGTTGTGTAGGGAGCTGTGTGGGGGCCCTAAAGGGGTTTTGGGGATTGCGACGTTTGCTCTGCGGAGTAAATACTTGCGTGGGAAGAATTTGGGGTGAAAAACGGCGGATTCGGGATTTGCGGCTGAGCAGAGCCGCAGAGGGGTGGTGCCCGCTTCCAAAATGGCGGCTCCGCCCCACCTTCAAAATGGCGGCTCCGCGCCCGCTTCCAAAATGGCATCTCGGTCTTCAAGTAGCTCGCGGGAAGAAGATGCCCCTAATCCGCCTCCTCACCCCCCCTCGCCTCCCTCGGTATCGCTACGAAGCCGCTGGGGCGACCGGCCGAGACGGCTGCTGCCTCCCCGCGCTGTGCGGACGCCCTGGCTCAAGATGGGTCTCGGGAGGGTGAAGCCTTGGCATCCATCTTTGTTGAGGGCAGCCCGTAGCCATGTGGGTCCCAAGGCAGTGGGGAAGGGCCATTTTTAGGGAGATTTTCAGATCCCCCAAACCCTCAGAGGGCTCTGAAATACATCTGCGCTGCGCTCCTGCCTGCCTGGTACACTGGAACCGACCCTATTGACCGAAAAGCCCCGTTTTCACCCCAAACACAGACCCTCTCTGCAGCCCCCCCTCCATCCCCGCTCAATAAAATGCCATGAAACCGCAAAATCCCCCCCC
>NW_024967940.1:0-470 GCF_019238085.1 Lagopus leucura
GACCCCAAATGATCCCATAGACCCCCATAGACCCCAATGATCCCAGTGACCCCAATGACCCCAAAGACCCCAAACCCCCTAAGAAGCCAAAGGGCCTCAATGAGTCCCAGGACCCCAAAATGACCCCATAGACCCCAATGACCCCATGGATTCCAAAGACCCCAATGACCCCAAAGACCCCAAACCCCATAAGAACCCAAAATGTCCCAATGAGTCCCAAGATCCCAAAATGACCCCAATGACCCCAATGACCCCATGCACCCCATAGACTCCAGTGACCCCAAAGAACCCAATGACCCCAAACCCCCTCAGAACCCCAATGAGTCCCAGGACCCCAAAATGACCCCGTAGTTCCCAAAGACCCCAAATGATCCCATAGACCCCCATAGACCCCAATGATCCCAGTGACCCCAATGACCCCAATGACCCCAAAGAACCCAATGACCCCAAACCCCCTCAGAACCCCATTG
>NW_024967940.1:570-1065 GCF_019238085.1 Lagopus leucura
TAGACCCCAATGACCCCATAGACCCTAATGACCCCATAGACCCCCGTACACTCCAGTGACCCCATAGACCCCAATGACCCCAATGACCCCAAAGGCCTGAAACCCCCGAAAAACCCAAAGTGCCCCAATGAGTCCCAAGACCCCAAAATGACCCCAATGACCCCAATGACCCCATGCACCCCATAGACTCCAGTGACCCCAAAGAACCCAATGACCCCAAACCCCCTCAGAACCCCATTGAGTCCCAAGACCCCAAAATGACCCCGTAGTTCCCAATGACCCCACAGACCCCAGAGGCCCCAGTGACCCCAATGTGCCCCACAGGCCCTGGGGTGGCAGTGGGGCAGTGTAGGGTGGCTTTGGGGTCTAATGGGGTCCTATGGGGTGCAATGGGGTGCAGTGGGGTGCAATGGGGTGCAATGGGGTGCAGTGGGGTCCTATGGGGTGCAATGGGATTCAGTGGGGTGCAATGGGGTGCATTGGGGTGTAATGGGG
>NW_024967941.1:0-2889 GCF_019238085.1 Lagopus leucura
TAGGTACTTTATTCAATCACTGATTACTTTATGAAGTCCTTTAGACTTATAAATAATAAAAGTCAATGAGATTTTTTGTTGTTTGCAGATGCTGAAAACTATTATAAGTTGCATGAACAGTAACAGCCATACGTGACAGAATTAACACTTGAAATTGCTTAAAGTTTCCTTGTACAGTTAAACCTTAAAATAGCTTTATTGCTGGAGAGGGGAAAAAAAGCAGGCAGAATACTACTTAATTTATCCTAGTTACTGTGCTTTTGTCAGTATGGCTGGAATTGGATTCCTTTAGGATGAACTTAAACTAGAAGACAAACTCTCAGGGTGTCATCAGACCATGAGTCAGTTCTGACTGTATAATGCATAGCAGAACAGAAAAACAAACAAAACCAGACCACAGCAACAAAAAGACACCTGTGCAATTGAATATAGGCGTTGTCTAAAAGACATTGCTGGAGCTCTGAAACTAATCATTAGTGCAATAATCATATAGGACGTTATTCTTTCTTACAAATATCAAAGGTAGATCTGTCTGCAATCAGGTGAAAGTGACCTTCTGTCTCAAACTGTGATCATCCTATTCACAATGATAGCTAAGCACTTCAGTTTGTCATTTACTTTCTAGTATTCATTTAGCTGTAAGAACAAAGAAACTGCAACTCTGATGTGATTTTTGACTCTGGATGTTAGAAAAACATCAGCAAATTGTTCCTGCCAAACGTGCAGAGTCTTTGCTCTCAGAAGCTATAGAATGTCTTAAGACAAACTCTTTAAACTCTATTGATTCCAGTGGGAAATCTCACTGCAAAATTTAAGAAGCCTGATTACACTGCCCTCATTACTTGAGTCTTGCAAGCCAGACAGTTCACAGGAAAGGGACAAAGAAGAGGTCTAAAAGGATTATATTACTTTTTAATTGCTCTTTGTTATGCCTGAGGGAATACATCCTATCTTTAGAAAGACTTTATCATTCTATGAAGGTTCAACTGAAGGTGTACTTGTGTTGCACAACAGGTAATTGCACTGTGGCTTTGAGATGCCTGTTCTTGCCCATGGTTTAAGTGGTCTTAGGAGAAGGACAAAGGTCTTGAGACATCTTGTATTTACTGAAAGGCTCTTTAAAGGTGAGTAACCCCACTACTCTATTTCAGGGCACAAACAGCTTGAGCAGCAGGACAGGGTGAATGTTGTGAGGTTCAATCAAGTAAAGTGCAAGGTTTTGCACCATGGTTGTGCTAACTCTTGCTATCATTATGTGCCAGGGGATGAAAGGATTTTGCACAGCCCTGTGAAAAGGATTTGGAGGTACTGCTGTACAGCAAGCTGAATGTGAGCCAGCAATGTGTCCTCACAGCACAGAAAGCCAACTGTGTCTGGGCTGCATCAAAAGAAGCATGGCCAGCAGGGAAAGGGAGGTGGTCCTGCCCCTCTGTGCTGGTGAGACCTCAGTTGGAGTCCTGCATCCACTTGCGGAATCCTCAGTGCAGGAGGGACACGAACCTGTTGAAGCACATCCAGAGAAGGGCCACAGAAACAATCCGAGGGATGGAACACCTCTACTGCAAGGACAGGCTGAGAGAGCTGGGGTTGTTAAGCCTGGAAAAGAGAAAGCTCTGAGGTGACCTGATAGCAGCCTTTCAGTATCTAAAGTGGGGCAATGGGAAATAAGGGGACAGACTCTTTGGCAGGGTCTGTCATGATAGAAGAAGGGGAAATAGTTTCAAACTAACAGATGGATGTAGATTGGATATGAGAAAAAGGTGTTTTAAAATAAGGGTGGTGAGGCACTGGAACAGGTTATCCAGAGAGGTGGTGGATGCACCCCATTCCTGGGGACTTTCAAGGTCAGGCTGAACTGGGATCTGAACAACCTAACCTAGCTGTGCGTATTTGTGTTCATTGCAGGGGAGCTTGGAAGGTCCCTTCCAACTCAAATGATTCCCCTGCCAACCTATGCACTTGTCTTCCCAATAATAGTTCTTATGGAGTGATTAGCATAGATAATCATCCTCCAGAATAACAGCTATGTTCTATTGGTTCTATTTCTCTACTTTTCCAGAGTTCAGGTCTCTAGAGAAGAGCAAGAAACAAATAGGAAGAATGATAGGGTGACACTAGAAGGAGAAATCATTGCTGTTCTTCAGTATCAAACTATAGATGAAAAGGGTACAGTCTTCTCTTGTGACTTTTCTGTAAAACTACCTGAGCTCAAGTAGGTGTCATTTGAGTGAACTACTGATACTACAGCTCTGAGAACTTTTCTCTGCTTTGAAGTGCAAATAAGGCTGGGGCATGCCCTTCACAATGAGTATCTCTGTGGTAAGTAGGCAATGAATACTACCAGAATATGTCCAAACAAACCTTTAAGAGCTAGGTTACTGATTAAGTCAGCAACATATTCTAAAAGTTTTTGGGCACAAGTTGATCTAATGTACGTGACTGTTAAAGACCTGAATGCTGTGGAGTATTATATATTCATGCAGAGTGGGAGCAGACCTTGCTGGATAACCTGCTGGTGCCAACAAGATCCGTTTTAAGAACAGAATCATTTATATTTATTGAAAGAACTGTACTAAAATATTAAAATAAACTTCTCATGATACTGTACTAGAATACATTCCTCTGTAAATGTGCTTTGGAGTGCTTGCCCCAAACTAGCAATGCCAGTTAATTTGAATACCAGAAGCATATAGACGTTGTTTGAACTTTCTCTCAGTGCCTAATCGGAGCCCAGCTGTGCTGCCCTGGGTCTGGGTGTTACCTTACCTTCTCCTATTCATCTAGCGGGCTGTTACTTTGTATTTTGATAGCGTTCAACAGCAAATTCTGCTGACAACAACCGTTACATTTTAACATCTTTCCCAACACGTGCCAGACAGTGCAAAAAAA
>NW_024967942.1:0-456 GCF_019238085.1 Lagopus leucura
CCCCACATGTCCCCACACGCCCCCATATGTCCCCATTGCCCCCATGTCCCCATTTATCCCCACATGTCCACACACATCCCCACATGTCCCCATATGTCCCCATATGTCGTCATATGTCTCCATATGTCCCCATTGCCCCCCACATGTCCCCATGTGTCCCCATGTGTCCCCACACGTCCCCACAAATCCCCATATGTTGTCGTATGTCTCCATATGTCCCCACTGCCTCCCACGTCCCCATATGTCTCCATATGTCCCCATCTGTCCCCACTGCCTCCCACGTCCCCATATGTCTCCATATGTCCCCATCTGTCCCCACATATCCCATGTGTCCCCACACATCCCCACATGTCCCCATAATTCTCCAGATATCCCCACATGTCCCCACATGTCCCCATACGTTGTCACACATCCCCATACGTCTCCATACGTCTCCATATGTCTCCATATGTCCCC
>NW_024967942.1:556-1056 GCF_019238085.1 Lagopus leucura
CCCCCCCCCACGTCCCCACGTGTCCCCACATGTCCCCATATCTGTCCCCACATGTCCCCATGTGTCCCCACACGTCTCCATACGTTGTCATGTGTCTCCATATGTCCCCATTGCCCCCCACACGTCAACATACATCTCCATACGTCTCCATATGTCCCCATTGCCACCCGCGTGTCCCCATTGCCCCCCACACGTCCCCATACATCTCCATACATCTCCATACGTCCTCATTGCCCCCTACACATCCCCACTGCTCCCCACATGTCCCCATATGTTGTCATATGTCTCCATACGTCCCCATTGCCCCTCACACGTCCCCATATGTCTCTGTATGTCTGCATTGCCCCCCACATGTCCCCACTTGTCCCCACACATCCCCATATGTTGTCATACGTCCCCATACGTCTTCATACGTCCCCATTGCCCCCCACGTGTCCCCACCCGTTCCCATGTATCTCCATTGCCCCCCATGTGTCCCCATTGCCCCCCACACGTCCCCA
>NW_024967943.1:0-5697 GCF_019238085.1 Lagopus leucura
TGTCGCCCCTGTCACGGACATAGATTGATCTGGTCAAATCCGTGACAGATTTTTGGCGCCCAACGTGGGGCACGACTGCTTTTTAGCTTTTAGAACGAATCTCTTTTTCTCTCTGCTCTTAGAGAGCTTCGTTAGGGAGCATTATCAGTAGTTCAGGTTTCTGTGCTGGAAAACCTGACCTTGAAAGATTAGGCGTACTGCCAGTGTTCTGGGATATTTGTAAACTTTGAGCACTACTTAGTCTGAGTAGTGCCTTTTTTTCCTTTTTTTTCCCTCCTCTTGTTAGCTTCAATTCATTAACCCTTTTTTAGCAAGCACCAGCAATGAACCCACTCGTTATCATGGGGGTGCTGGGTAAAGGATTAAAAGCAATGGTGTTAGTCACAACCTACTGGCCAATAATCCAGCTCATAATTATGTGTTGTGGAATTGCAACCATATATAGGTACCTAATGACATTGATGGAGACACCTATGTTTTACCTATTTGCAATGTGGTATGATTTGAACTTTGACATCTACATCCCAGAAGGAATGGCTAATTTCACAAACAACTACATCCCAGAAGGAATGGCTAACTTCACAAACAACTACATCCCAGAAGAAATGGCTAATTTCACAAACAACTACATCCCAAATGGAATAGCTAATTTTTCAAACAACACGATGTTCAGACCAGTCTCCAGGTTTTCTTCTCGGTTTGTCAAACGTTTTTCGAATCTTGAATTAATACTCATGTTGGTGTGCATGTCATTAAGTTCTCTGATTGTATTCATAATTGTGAATAATAAGAGGAAGGAGTCTCTTCCGAAACCAGAGAATGATGACTGGCAGGGAATATGGAGAGGTTTAGGAAAGGTCTTAGAAGCATGGGGACCCGCAGTGTCATGGGATTTTACTCTTGAACACCTGTGGGATCCTGAGAAACTAAGCCAGTATCTGAGTCAGGGACTATGCGGCTTACATAAATCTAAGGAGGTACAACTTATTTGGGGTTTGGCTTGTGCTTACCGTGCCCTATATAATACCATTCTGGAGAGAGAGAGTTTCCGAGCTGAGGTTCAAGCCAAAGGGGAAAATCCCCAAGTCAAATCTAATCAATCACAGGAGACACCAGTAACAATACCGGTTGCTCCTGTGGAGGGCAAGAAATGGAAACGAGTGTCTTCGCGTCTTGAACGAAAAAGAGAAGAAGAGGAGGAGGAGGAGGAAGATCCAGGCGAGGGACCCTCCTCAGAACCACCACCATCGCGAAAGGCAAAAGCGAAAACTAAGAGACATGCAGAAGAGAGTGATGAAGAGGAAGTCTCTATTACTACTCACCGGCCTCTAAAGATGACTGAAATCCAAGGTTCAAGAAAGGAGTTCACACGGCGCCCGAATGAAAGTCTTATTTCCTGGTTGGTTCGCTGTTGGGACAGTGGGGCCCATAGCTTGTCTCTGGATGGTAATGAAGCTCGCCAACTAGGTGCCATTGCCAGAGATCCAGCTATTGATAGAGGAATTAGTCGATGTTCGGATGAGGCTGCCTCCCTCTGGGAACGAGTGTTAACAGCCGTGAAGGAAAAGTATCCCTTCAAAAATGGCTTGAAGATTGCAATGAAAAAATGGGATACAGTTGAAAAGGGTATCCAGTATTTGAGGGAAATAGGCGTGGTGGAAATGTTGTATGACCCTGACTTTGTTCCTAACCAACCACACCAAAACTGCGACCCTGAAAGAGTGAGGACAACGCCTGAGATATGGCAGAAAATCGTGACAACAGCGCCGGACAAATATGCCGCTACACTAACGTCAGCGTGTGACAGATACCAGGAACAACAGAGAACGCCCTTAATTTATGAATTAATTCTTACGCTCCAAAACTACGAACAATTGCTGTCCCCAATTCATTCTGCCGTTGCTGCAATATCAAGAATGACGGAGCAGGTGTCTCAACTGATTAACCATGACAAACCTGTAGCAGTATCAGAGACACTTGATGAAGATCAGGATAATCAAAAGAGTCTAATGAAGGAGATGAAGGAAATGAAGGAGATGATCTGAGCCCACCTAACTAAAGACGATGAACCTTCCTTCTCACGTGCACCATCAAAGATCTCAGCTGTTAGAAGCAAACGCTCTCCAGCTCAAGTAAGGGGTAATACACCGCGAATTGCCTTATGGTATTACCTACGTGACCATGGAGAAGACATGGGGAAGTGGCACGGTCAACCTGCTCCTGTACTACGAGCCCGGGTGAAAGAATTACAAAGCAGATCAACCACCAGTGCAGTTGCTCCAGTTACCACAGGTAATGAATAGGGGGGCCCTGCCCTCAGTCAGGGGGGGGAAAGGGATAATAGAGTATATTGGACTGTGTGGATTCGATGGCCTGGCACATCAGAACCACTGAAATATAAGGCCCTGGTGGACACTGGTGCACAGTGCACTCTGATGCCCTCGAGTCATGAAGGGACAGAATCAATCCATATTTCTGGAGTGACTGGGGGCTCTCAAGAATTGACTGTGTTGGAGGCCGAGATAAGCCTCACTGGTAAGGACTGGCAAAAACATCCTATTGTGACGGGCCCAGGGGCTCCATGTATACTAGGTATTGATTATCTCAGAAGGGGGCATTTCAAGGATCCTAAGGGGTATCGATGGGCCTTTGGAATAGCTGCTGTGGACACAGACAACATTAAGCAGCTGTCTGTCTTGCCTGGCCTGTCAGAAGATCCATCTGTTGTGGGGTTGCTGCGAGTAAAAGAGCAACACGTACCGATTGCTACAAAAATGGTGCACAGGCGTCAGTACCGCACCAACAGGGATTCTTTGCTCCCCATTCATAAGTTAATTCGTCAACTAGAGAGCCAGGGAGTGATCAGCAAAACTCACTCGCCTTTTAACAGCCCCATATGGCCAGTGCGTAAAGCCAGTGGAGAATGGAGGCTGACGGTGGACTACCGTGGCCTGAATGAAGTCACACCCCCACTGAGTGCTGCTGTGCCGGACATGTTAGAACTCCAGTATGAACTGGAGTCAAAAGCGGCCAAATGGTATGCCACCACTGACATTGCTAATGCCTTCTTTTCCATCCCTTTGGCCAAAGAATGTAAGCCACAGTTTGCTTTCACATGGAGGGGCGTTCAGTATACCTGGAACCGTTTGCCCCAGGGGTGGAAACACAGCCCGACCATTTGCCATGGGTTGATCCAAACTGTATTGGAACAGGGCAGTGCTCCTGAGCACCTGCAGTACATTGATGACATCATTGTGTGGGGCGATACAGCAGAAGAAGTCTTCACAAAAGGAGAGCGAATAATCCAAATTCTTCTGAGTGCTGGTTTTGCTATTAAGCGAAGCAAAGTGAAAGGACCTGCCCAGGAGATTCAGTTCCTAGGTATAAAGTGGCAAGATGGCCGTCGTCACATCCCGACAGATGTGATCGACAAAATCACTGCTATGTCTCCACCCACTAGCAAAAGAGAGACACAATCTTTTCTGGGTGCAGTGGGCTTTTGGAGAATGCATGTTCCAAACTACAGCCTCATTGTAAGCCCCCTTCATTATGTGACGCGAATGAGAAATGAGTTTACATGGGGCCCTGAGCAGCAGCAGACTTTTGAACAGATTAAACAGGAGATAGCCCGTGCTGTGGCCCTAGGGCCAGTACGGACGGGACAGGGTATAAAGAACATCCTCTATACTGCTGCTGGAGAGAACGGTCCCACTTGGAGTTTGTGGCAAAGAGCCTCAGGAGAGACCCGAGGCCGACCCCTGGGATTCTGGAGTCGGGCGTACAGAGGGTCTGAAGAGCACTACACTCCAACTGAGAAGGAGATCTTAGCCGCTTATGAAGGGGTTCGGGCTGCTTCTGAAGTAGTCGGTACTGAAACACAGCTCCTTCTGGCACCTCGACTGCCAGTGCTGAACTGGATGTTTAAAGGAAAGATTCCCTCTACCCATCATGCTACTGATGCCACTTGGAGTAAGTGGATTGCACTAATTACACAACGAGCACGGATGGGGAACCTCAGCCGTCCAGGAATCCTAGAGGTCATCATGGACTGGCCTGAAGGTAAAAAGTTTGGAACACCACCAGGAGAAGAAGTATCACGTGCTAAAGAAGCCCCACCATACAATGAACTACCAGAGAATGAAAAGAAATATGCCCTGTTCACAGATGGATCGTGTCGTATTGTGGGAAAGCATCGCAGATGGAAATCTGCTGTGTGGAGCCCCACACGACAAGTTGCTGAGGCCACTGAAGGGAAAGGAGAATCGAGCCAATTTGCAGAGGTAAAGGCTGTCCAACTGGCCTTAGATGTTGCTGAACGGGAGAGGTGGCCAATGCTCTATCTTTACACTGACTCATGGATGGTAGCAAATGCCTTATGGGGGTGGTTACAGCAGTGGGAGCAAAATAACTGGCAAAGAAGGGGTAAACCTATTTGGGCTGCTGAACTGTGGAAAGACATTGCTGCCCGAACAAAGAATATGGTTGTGAAGGTGCGCCATGTAGATGCTCATGTGCCCAAGAGTCGGGCTACTGAAGAACAGCAAAATAACCATCAAGTAGATCGAGCTGCCAGAATTGAGGTGGCTCAAATAGACCTGGACTGGCAGAACAAGGGTGAATTATTTCTGGCTCGGTGGGCCCATGAGACCTCAGGTCATCAAGGGAGAGATGCAACATACAAATGGGCTAGAGACCGAGGGGTGGACTTAACTATGGATGCCATTGCACAGGTTATTCATAACTGTGAAACATGTGCCATCATCAAACAAGCCAAGAGGATGAAACCTCTGTGGGAGAAAGGGCGATGGCAAAAGTACAAATATGGGGAGGCATGGCAGGTTGATTATATCACCTTGCCACGATCTCGCAATGGTAAGCATTATGTGCTTACTATGGTGGAGGCAACCACTGGGTGGCTCGAAACATATGCAGTACCCCATGCTACCGCCCGAAACACCATACTGGGTCTCGAGAAACAAGTCCTGTGGTGACATGGCACCCCAGAAAGGATTGAGTCAGATAATGGGACTCATTTCAAAAATTCTCTTGTAAATACTTGGGCCAAAGATCACGGCATTGAGTGGATTTACCATATTCCCTATCATGCACCAGCCTCTGGTAAAATTGAACGATACAATGGATTGTTAAAAACGATGCTAAAAGCACTGGGTGGCGGAACATTTAAGCACTGGGAGAAGCATTTGGCAGAAGCCACCTGGTTAGTCAATACCAGAGGATCTATTAATCGTGATGGTCCTAACCAATCCAGTTCCCTACATACCGTAGAGGGAGATAAAGTCCCTGTTGTACATGTAAAGAACATGTTAGGAAAGGCAGTTTGGGTTCTTCCAGCTTCTGGAAAGGGCAAACCTCTCCGTGGTACAGTTTTTGCCCAGGGACCAGGATCCACTTGGTGGGTAATGCAGAAGAATGGGGATGTCCAGTGTGTACCACAGGGAAACTTGATGCCGGGGGAGTGCAGTTACTAATTCTATGTATATGTATATAGCCATGTGTGCATTTTAATCATTTTTTGTTTGTTTGTATATATGTATATATATTTTAAGCATGATGTAACGATGTAGACTAAGGGGTGGAATGTCATGGTTCTATGTTTTTTTGTTTTTGTATTTCAGTATTCCACATCAAAACATCATGTAGTGTACGGGGCATTAAAGTGTCACTGCCCAATCCCAG
>NW_024967944.1:0-598 GCF_019238085.1 Lagopus leucura
TGGGGTCGCTGAGGCCCTATGGGGTCGCTGAGGCCCTATGGGGTTGCTGAGGCCCTATGGGTCTCTATGGGGTCACTGAGTGCCTTATGGGGCCCTATGGGATCGCTGAGGCCCTATGGGGTCGCTGAGCCGCTGTGCCCTATAGGTTACGTGGGGGCGGCCACGGTGGGCGCCGCTGCCTGGTGGTTCCTTTATGCTGAGGACGGCCCCAATCTGACCTACCACCAACTGGTGAGCTGTGGGGTCACGGGGTCACGGGGTCACGGGGTCACGGGGTCACGGGGCAGGGGGCAGGGGGGCAGGGGGTGAGCAGGGTCACAGGGTCAGTGGGGTCATGGGGTGATGACATACAGGGTCACAGGGTCAACGGGGGTCATGGGGTCATCTGTGGGGTCATGGGGTCACGGGGTCACGGGGGCAGTGGGGTCACAATGTGATGGGGTGACCCCATATCTACCCCATAACCACCCCATAGCTGACCCCATACCCACCCCATACCCACCCCATAGCTGACCCCATACCCACCCTATAGCTGACCCCATATCCACCCCATACCCACCCCATACCCACCCCATACCCACCCCATACCCACCCCATA
>NW_024967944.1:608-1206 GCF_019238085.1 Lagopus leucura
TGGGGTCGCTGAGGCCCTATGGGGTCGCTGAGGCCCTATGGGGTTGCTGAGGCCCTATGGGTCTCTATGGGGTCACTGAGTGCCTTATGGGGCCCTATGGGATCGCTGAGGCCCTATGGGGTCGCTGAGCCGCTGTGCCCTATAGGTTACGTGGGGGCGGCCACGGTGGGCGCCGCTGCCTGGTGGTTCCTTTATGCTGAGGACGGCCCCAATCTGACCTACCACCAACTGGTGAGCTGTGGGGTCACGGGGTCACGGGGTCACGGGGTCACGGGGTCACGGGGCAGGGGGCAGGGGGGCAGGGGGTGAGCAGGGTCACAGGGTCAGTGGGGTCATGGGGTGATGACATACAGGGTCACAGGGTCAACGGGGGTCATGGGGTCATCTGTGGGGTCATGGGGTCACGGGGTCACGGGGGCAGTGGGGTCACAATGTGATGGGGTGACCCCATATCTACCCCATAACCACCCCATAGCTGACCCCATACCCACCCCATACCCACCCCATAGCTGACCCCATACCCACCCTATAGCTGACCCCATATCCACCCCATACCCACCCCATACCCACCCCATACCCACCCCATACCCACCCCATA